>NC_035445.2:3924569-4224569 GCF_002127325.2 Helianthus annuus
CACAAGCCTTAGCCGACTTTGTGGCTGATTTCAGTAGTGATCTACAAAAAGAAGCAGAATTGGAGGTCCAGCAGCTGGATGAAACCAAGGATCCTTGGATATTACACACTGACGGATCCTCAAATGTCAAGGGCACAGGGCTCGGGATCCTACTAAAATCGCCACAGGGGGACATAATACCCCACTCCATAGCCTGTGAGTTCCAAGCAACTAACAATGAGGCTGAGTATGAAGCCTTGATTGCTGGCTTGCAAATTGCTAAGGATATGGGGGTAAAATATCTTAAAGTATATGTAGACTCATTATTAATCACCAATCACTTTAATGGATCCTATGCTGTTAAAGGTGAAAAACTAACCAAATATTTAGAGATAGTCAAAGAATTGGCACTCTCTTTTGTTTCTTTCAGCTTAACACGATAACACGGAAGCTGATGCATTGGCCAACTTAGGATCATCCTTAAAAATTCCAGGAGACATAAGTATCCCTATCACCCATATCCTGGCTCCTGCTATTGAAAATCAAGTGGCCATGGAAATAGAAGAGGATACTGCAATAATCCCTAGTGAAGAAGCTCAATCTTATTCAGGATCATGGGTCTCACCAATCATGAAATACTTGCAAAACGGAGAGATTCCAATGGGAGAAAATCCTAGAGCTTTCCGGATCAAGGTATCTCAATTTACAATCTTAAATAATGTGCTATATAAACGATCCCTTGCAGGACCATACTTAAGATGTATTGAGGATCCTGAAATTGAAGAAGTGTTGAGAGACTTCCATGAAGGAGATTGTGGAAACCACACTGGGGGCAGGGCATTATTCTCAAGGATCCTTAGAACAGGATACTACTGGCCAACCATGAAAAGGGATGCTGTAGAATATGCTAGGAAATGTGATCCTTGTCAAAGACACAGCAATATCCTTCATCAACCAGCTGAACTGCTACACCCTATACCATCCTCTTGGCCATTCATGAGATGGGGAATGGATATAGTGGGCAAGCTTCCTAAAGCACCTGGTGGAAAAGTATTTATGCTTGCCATGACTGACTATTTTTCTAAGTGGATAGAAGCTGAAGCCTTCGCCCAAGTCAGAGAAAAGGAAGTCATATCCTTCATCAAAAGAAATATTATAACTAGATTTGGCATTCCCTCTGAAATTGTATGTGATAATGGCTCCCAATTCATTGGAAGCAGAACCACTAACTTTTGTGACAGTTGGGGAATCAAGATGATAACATCAACACCAGTTCATCCACAAGCCAATGGTCAAGCAGAATCATCCAACAAGATCATCATCAACAATCTGAAGAAGAAGCTAGGATCCAAGAAGGGGAAATGGGCAGAGGAGTTACCTTATGTGCTATGGGCTGATAGAACAACTCCCAAGAATGCCACTGGTCAAACACCTTTCTCTCTAGTATTTGGGGCAGAGGCAGTGATCCCAACAGAAATGGTGATCCCAACTGCTAGAACAAGTGCTCGTGATCCTGAAGAAAATGCTACAATTCTAGCTCAGGATTTGGATACTATTGAAGAAATCAGGGATCTAGCTAGGATAAGGATGGCAAGCTACCAACAAAGAATAGCTGGTGCCTACAACAAAAATGTCAGATTAAGGAAATTTCAAGTCGGAGATATGGTGTTGAGAAAAGCATTTCAAAATACTATCAATCCTGCTGACGGGAAGTTAGCACCAAAATGGGAAGGTCCCTACTTGATTGAAGCTGAAGCAGGAAAGGGGGCATACAGGTTGCTAACCATGGAAGGAAACTTGTTGCCAAGAGCCTGGAATGCTGTTCACTTAAAGAAATATTTCATGTGAACATGATCCTCCATGCACGTGATCCTTACATTGAAGTATCCTTAAAGGATCCCGGTGATATCAGTGATCCTTACTCTGGTAATATGCTTATCCTAGAAACTATTGTATTTTCTTACTTTTTACCTAAGGATAAGGATCATGTATCCTTCATCCTCTACTCACGAAACATTTGAGTTATGATACTTCATGTATCTTCAGCATATCGTCAAAGATCTTCAAAAGCACCGCAGATCCTTGGGTCCAACCCCAGTTATCCTTGGGATTATCCCCAGTTTCCGCCAGCAGCGCACGATGATCCTGATATAGTTCACGTCTTTGGGACCAGTACCCACTTCCGGGGCTGACAACCTCATCGTACTGGCTATATTTAGGATCCTACGTATAATGGTAGACGTACCATACATCCGTTCCTAAGGTTTCTAACGTTTTCACGTTAGCTAAGGTTTTGACATTTTCATGTCACTAAGTTTGGATAGTCGCCAGAAAGGGCCATACTCCAGTTTACATACGATCCTTTGGGCTTGTCCCCAGTTATCCTATGGGCTTGTCCCCAGTGATCCTTCAGGATCATTCTCAGTTATCCTTTGGGCATGTCCCCAGCTACTAATTTATCTCTTACATTGGCTTAGTCCCAAGATATGTTCCATCTTTCAGGTTCTCGAAGTTAAACAAATAAGGATCCTTAATCCTTATCATCCATTAAAGTTTTACTTGTGGTTATCCCGATTAAAGGTTAGGATCCTAACTTGGATCCTCAGGTATGATCTTTAACTATTTTTAATTTCATTATTCATTTGAAAAACCTTTAGACCTTGACAACTGAACCTATGATCCTTAAAATAAACTTCCTTGAAAATTTTCGATTATAGGATATTTGATCCAGGATCATATCCTATATCTCTTGAACATGGTTTGCTTAATTATTGTTACAAATATATTTCTAAAACAATTGGAAACCAAAAAGATAAACAAAGGATAACAACACAGGATAAGCCAGAAAGATTAAGGTTATATTATTAGCAAAAGGATCTTTAACCCTTGCAAAAAGTTGTCAAAATTGCCAACCCACGTTTCTACCAGCAAAACGTGGCCCGTCCACATGGGTTGGCAACGGGTGTCCATTGTCTATGCGGTCTTAGCATTGTGCAGGAAATTAAAAGCGGCAGGATCACAAAGGCTTCATCCCCCAAACAGAGGATCCCTCCACCTTTTGCAATCCTACCTACTGTTCAAAGGATCCAGGATCCTTAACCCTAAAAACTATTGTTCGAAGATTACAAACCATAATTGTTCACAAACCATCAACAACCACAAAAAACCATTACTAAACCTAAAAAAATTGGGCTCCGGCCTAGTCAACAATATCCATCATCGCCCAATCATGCAGCCTACTCTTTCGCTGCTCCATCACCACCAGCCTCTCCACCCTGATCCTTTTCAGCATCACCGCCTTCCAGCATGGGAATATCCTCAGCCTCATCCTCGTCCTCCAGGTCCGCCAGCCTTGCCTTCCAACCTTCAACGTCCCACGAGCTTTTGTCAAAGGTAGGATCCTGAGCCTCCTCAGCCATCTGAAGTTGTATCTTGTACATAGCAATTGCCGCGGAGACCTTGGCATCTTGGGTGATCTCCTGCTTCTCGTTATCCATATCGATCGACCTCTGAGCAGCCTCATCCTTCGTGGCCCGGAGTTCCTTCTCAAGATCTGCTATCTTGAGATCCTTAAGCACGCCCATTTGTTGAAGGTCGGCAATCTGGCTCTCTTGATCCTCAACATGGCCAAGATAGGTCTCGATCTCGGCAAGTTTCTGCAAAGAGGGAAATAAGGTAAGTTCAGAACCGGATGATCCTCAAAGAAACAGGATACACAAACAGGATATTCGAAACGGATAACCAACAGGGGCAGTGATCCTTACCTCATTCACGTAGTCAAGGAATTGCTGACGGAGGAGGGGAAATCCTTGGAGATCTTCAGAGGTTTTCCTCTTTTTTCCCTTGCCCCGGATAGGTGCCTTGGGGGCTGAAACTGAAGGACTGGCAGCAGGAGCCTTCTTCCTCGAAGACTTGACGTTGGTGAGATCATCTATCCCAAATTTAGAAGCAGATTTGACAGACCTGGCAGACTTTCCAGCACCTACACAATCAAAAAACAAGATAAGTTGCTTTATTAATCAAACAATCCTACATATAATTTATTTTCTATAAGGATACTTACTTGACATAGTGGCAGATGCAGAGGATACTTCTTGAGAATCTTGGACGGTGACTTGGAAACTTCTGACTTCAGGATTAAGCTTTTTAAAAGCTAGGACTCTCTCTTTTGCAGCAGGGCTTAATTTCAGATGAGCAATGGATATAGCTGATAAAAAGAGATATTAGTGATCCTCATTATATGAGACAAGACTGATAGTGATCCTTCGAGGATCCTCTACCCTACCATGAGTGGCCCACTCCTTGGGCAGATCATTCCCATTAGGGAGGGAATCCCTTCTCACCAAGAAGAAACGACGCTTCCAATTTGCGTCATTTTTGGTAACTTTCATAACAGGGTGATCCTCCCCGGCCTTCCGTTTCAACAAATATCGATGAGAACCAAACGTGGTAAGATCATAAAGCGCGGCCAGCTCTGCCATCCCTAAATCAATCCCCTCCTGCTCGATGATCCTCTCGAAGGTATACAAGACCCTCCAGATCATCGGCATAGCTTGGATATAAGATATGCCGGTCAGAGAAAAGAAAGATTGGGTGAAGGCCGGAAAAGGATACGAATATCCTATGGTAAATGGAGTTGCAGGAAAGATCACCCAGGTGTCTGAAACAAAGTCACTCAAAGCAGTGGATGTGAAGGATTTGAAAACAGCATCCGCCGGGAAACAATGACGAATCCTATCTACATGAGCATCGGTAAAGCAACATCTCTCCGTAGGAGAATCCTTAATGATCCCTTGGCTTTTCAGGGGACTGCTCTTCTCGTGATCCTTATGGGGAGAGTTTCGTAGCAACATTCTCACAGCAGAAAAACAGAGCAAGAGAAGGAAGAATGAAGAGAGAAGAGGAGAATACCTGATCAATCTTCGGTGGAGAATATAAAGGGAGTATATCCTGAATTTAAATACAAACTGATCCTCACCCTATCTCCTATTTATAACCATGATCTGCAGGGATTGTCACATCTATGACGTAATGATCACAACGGCTAGTTCGATATTAACGGCTAGTTATTCGGAGTTGCCCGTTGGAGATAAGATCAAAACAAAATACAACTCGTTAATTTACAATCAACTCCTTATATTTTGGGGGCAATTGTTAGGGCTGGATTTTTATTATAGGTGATCCTTACACGTGATCCTAACCAGTGATCCTTGTTTCTTTGGCAGACAGTGATCCTCAGCCGGACTTCAGGATCAGGATCATGGGACATTATAGGATCCTCATACTAACGATCATCTTCGCTTAACGCAATGTTATTTTTGCAGGAATATCTAGCAGGATACGCTCTAAGCATCATGATCAAGGGACGCATCTTCACGATTATGGCAAGAGCTTAATCGGAGATAGACGTTGCACAGGATATGGAAACATGGCTTGATTTATGGGCGGCAATTTAGGCTAGATTGTCTTTTATTTCTAAAGGGGTAATGAGCTGATAATTAGTCCTTTTACCTAAAATAGGTCACCTACACTTGTATAAATACCACTCTCCATCATTTGGAAGGGGACACACGACATACAACGCAACTCTCACACACTTAGACACTCGAAACAATAGTGATCCTTGTACTCAGCTCATTATCATCCGAAGTTGTAACTATATTTTTCTTATATTGAAGTTGGTGATCGGTAGTTGCCATCACCCGAGGTTTTTTATGCCGGAGATCATACATTGATCAAGGGCTTTTTCCTCGTATAAATCATTGTGTCTTTGCATCTTTATCACAGAAGTGATCCTTTACTTTCATAATTAACCAAGCATCATACCCCGTTTACATAAAGTTTGGTTACATTATCCTTGTGTGATTTTTGACCAAAACACCTACTATGAAGCTGTATGATGGTACAACGGATCCTGAGGAACACATAGCACAATACAGGGAGAGGATGGAGATCAATCCTATTCCAGAAAGGTTAAAGGAAGCATGCCTGTGCAAGGGATTTGGATCCACTCTTACTGGATCAGCTCTTAAATGGCTGCTAAGTCTTCCCCCTTACTCTATTACTTCGTTTGCTAATTTAGTTAACTTATTCAATAATCAATTTTCTTGTAGCAGAAAATTTGAACGATTGACCAGTGATTTATATAGGATAACTCAGGGTCATAATGAATCATTAAAGGATTATATAACCAAATTTAGTAAAGAATCCTTGGACATTCCTAACTTGGATGTGGCCACAGCTGTTGAGGCCTTCAAAATGGGATTGCTTAAGGATTCATTGTTCTATGATGATCTTGTTATGACACCATGCAGGAACCTGGACGAACTAAGAACTCGGGCACTCAGGTTCATCCGGCTAGAGGATGACAAGAGGATCCAGGAGAGACAAGTAGGATCCTCAAAACAAGAAAAGCAAGGATCCTCTTTCAAAAGCAATAAATTCAAATCCTATAACAGAACTGACAATCAGAATGTGCATGCTGTAGACCAAGAAGAGGATGATGAAGATTATCCTCCAATTTCTGAATACTGTTTTTCCATTGATAATCATGAACTAATCCTTGCAATGTAGAATCTAGGAGAAAAGGCCAGATGGCCCAGAAAAAATGACAAAACAGCCGCAACTAAAGATAAATCAAAGTGGTGTGCATACCATGAAGATTTTGGGCATTTGACAGAGGAATGCATCGCATTACGAAAGGAAATTGGATATCTGCTGAGCAAGGGGCATTTGAAAGAATTGTTGGGAAGAAAAAAGCAAAGGACTCAGGATCCTGAAAGGATCCCTGAGAAAGCTCCAGCTCCTCCAGTAGATGCACAAGTGATCAACTTTATATCTGGAGGATCAGACATCTGTGGTACATCCTTCTCAGCAGCTAAAAGGCATGCAAAGGAAGCTAAAATGGATAACGGAGAAAGACCTATTCAAACATCAAGTGTCTCGGAAGGAAAAATCATAACCTTTGATGAGGATGATAGAATTAACATCCAGGATCCTCATCATGATAGTTTAGTTATTACTCTTTTTATTTCTAACCATTTTGTCCGCAGGATCCTTATTGACGGAGGAAGCTCAGTAAACATTATCCAGCTTGATGTTCTGAAGAAAATGGGTATCCCGGAATCAGATATCACACCAAGATCCTCCGTGCTTGTAGGATTTAGTGGCGAAACTAAGAAAACCCTTGGGGACATCAAACTCCCAATTTACGTGGAAGGATTACATAATTATCAGAAATTTTGTGTTATTGATTGTTTGTCTTGTTGTAATGTTATCCTTGGCAGGCCCTGGATACACGATATGAAGGCAGTCCCGTCCACCTACCATCAGTGTGTGAAGCTTCCTAGCCCATGGGGAATAATCAAGATCGATAGTGATCAACAGGAGGCTAAGGATTGTTACACCTCATCCATGAAGCCAGCCTCGAAATCAAGGGAGCAATAGCAATTAAAGTATCCTCCAAGGGGTGTCTTGGAGGCAAGAGAGCAGGATGTGGACGAAATCCTCTTGGATCCTGATGATCCTGAATCTAAGATCTACATCGGATCAGGGATCCTTGATAAAATGAAAGAAGACATAGTATCCTTCCTCAAAAGAAGAAAATCTACCTTTGCATGGAAACATGAGGATATGACTGGTATATCTAAGGATATAATCACTCATAAACTTGGCATTGACAGGTCAGTTAAACCGATCCATCAAAAAAGGAGGAAGTTTGCACCAGAAAGAAATGCCATTATCCAGGAAGAGGTAGAAAGATTACTACGAGCAGGTATGATCAGAGAAGTGAAGTATCCAAAATGGCTGGCCAATGTGGTTGTTGTTCAAAAGAAAAATGGAAAGTGGAGGGTATGTGTCGATTTCACTGATTTGAATAAGGCATGTCCCAAGGATCCTTTCCCATTACCCCACATTGACTCCATGGTGGATGCAACGGTGGGTCATGAACTATTAACCTTTATGGATGCATCATCTGGATTCCAACAAATTCAGATGGAACCGTCTGACCAAGAGGATACGGCTTTTATGACCCCAACCGGTTTATATTGTTATATTGCTATGCCTTTTGGATTAAGAAATGCAGGTGCAACATATCAAAGGCTGGTGAATATGATGTTCAAAGATCAAATTGGACAAACCATGGAAGTGTACATAGACGATATGGTGGTGAAATCCAAAAAAGCTGAGGATCACCTAAGGGACTTGGAGGAAGCATTTGATATCCTTGATAATTATAACATGAAGCTTAATCCTTCAAAATGTCACTTTGGTGTTAAAGCAGGTAAATTCTTAGGATATATGGTAACCCAGAGGGGCATTGAAGCAAGCCCAGAACAAATCAAAGCATTGGTGAATATCAAATCCCCTGCCAACGCTAAGGATATGCGAAGGCTAACTGGCAGGATAGCAGCTCTAAACAGATTCATATCCAAATCCTCAGAAAAGTGTAAAGAATTCTATGATATCCTAAGAAAGAACAAGAAATTCGAATGGACTGAAAAGCATGAGAATGCCTTACAAGCCCTAAAAGAATACATGTCCTCAGCCCCAGCATTGATGAAACCAGAAAAAGGAGATGTGTTATCCTTATACCTTGCGGTATCCTCAAAAGCAGTAAGTGCAGTCCTTGTTAAAGATCATGAAGGTACACAATATCCTGTCTGTTATGTAAGTAAGAGTTTACTTGATGCGGAATCCAGGTATTCACATCTTGAAAAACTTATTCTTGCACTGATTATGCAATCTACTAAACTAAGACATTATTTTGAAACCCATGTTATTGTTGTTAGAACTAATTTTCCAATTAAGAATGTCCTCAGGAAACCAGAGATGTCCGGCAGAATGGCTAAGTGGGCAGTAAAGCTTAGTGCCCATGATATAAGATATGAGCCTAGAACAGCCATCAAATCCCAAGCATTAGCAGACTTTGTGGCTGATTTCAGTAGTGATTTACAAAAGGAAGCCGAATTGGAGTCCAGCAGCTGGATGAAACCAAGGATCCTTGGATACTACATACTAACGGATCCTCAAATGTTAAAGGCACGGGGCTTGGTATACTACTTAAATCGCCACAGGGGGACATAATACCCCATTCCATAGCTTGTGAGTTCCAAGCCACTAATACTGAGGCTGAATATGAAGCCTTAATCGCTGGCTTACAAATTGCTAAGCATATGGGGATCAGGTATCTTGAGGTATACGTGGATTCATTGTTAATCACTAATCATTTTAATGGATCCTATGCTGTTAAAGGTGAAAAACTAACCAAATACTTAGAGATAGTCAAAGAATTGGCACTCTCCTTTGTTTCTTTCAGTTTGACACAGGTACCAAGGGAGGAAAATACAGAAGCTGATGCATTGGCCAATCTAGGATCATCTTTGAAGATCCCAGAGGATATAAGTATCCCCATCATCCATATCCTGGCTCCTGCTATTGAAAATCAGGTGGCCATGGAAATAGAAGAGGATACTGCAATGATCCCTAGTGAGGATACTCAATCTTATTCAGGATCATGGATCTCACCAATCATGAGATACTTACAACACGGGGAGATTCCTATGGGAGAAAATCCTAGGGCTTTCAGGATTAAGGTATCTCAATTCACAATCTTAAATAATGTGCTATATAAGCGATCTCTTGCAGGACCATATTTAAGATGTATCGAGGATCCTGAAGTTCAAGAAGTGTTAAAAGACTTCCATGAAGGAGATTGTGGAAACCACACTGGGGGCAGGGCATTGTTCTCAAGGATCTTAAGGACAGGATACTACTGGCCAACTATGAAAAGGGATGCTGTGGAGTATGCTAAGAAGTGTGATCCTTGTCAAAGACACAGCAATATCCTTCATCAGCCGGCTGAATTTCTACATCCTATACCATCCTCTTGGCCATTCATGAGATGGGGGATGGATATAGTTGGCAAGCTCCCTAAGGCACCTGGTGGAAAAGTATTCATGCTTGCTATGACTGACTACTTCTCCAAGTGGATAGAGGCTGAAGCTTTTGCCCAAGTCAGAGAGAAGGAAGTTATATCCTTTATTAAGAGAAACATTATAACTAGATTTGGCATTCCTTCTGAAATTGTATGTGATAATGGTTCCCAATTTATTGGGAGCAGGACTACTAACTTTTGTGACAGTTGGGGGATTAAGATGATAACATCAACACCAGTCCACCCACAAGCTAATGGTCAAGCAGAATCATCCAACAAGATCATCATCAACAATCTGAAGAAGAAACTTGGATCCAAGAAGGGGAAATGGGCAGAGGAATTGCCTTATGTGCTTTGGGCTGATAGGACAACTCCCAAGAATGCTACTGGTCAAACACCCTTCTCTTTGGTGTTTGGGGCAGAATCAGTGATCCCAACAGAGATGGTAGTTCCAACTGCTAGAACAAGTACCCGTGATCCTGAGGAAAATGATGCAAACCTGGCTCAAGACTTAGATACTATTGAAGAAATCAGGGATCTGGCTAGGATAAGGATGGCTAGCTACCAACAAAGAATGGCTGGTGCTTACAACAAAAATGTCAGGATAAGGAAATTCCAAGTTGGGGATATGGTATTGAGAAAAGCATTCCAAAATACCACCAATCCTGCTGATGGGAAACTGGCACCAAAATGGGAAGGCCCTTATTTGATCGAAGCCGAAGCAGGAAAGGGGGCATATAGACTGCTTACCATGGAAGGTAATCTGTTACCAAGAGCCTGGAATGCTGTCCACTTGAAAAATATATCATGTAAGCAGGATCCTTCTGGCATGAGTGATCCTTACATTGGAAGTATCCTTCAAGGATCTCTGAAGCATCAATGATCCTTACTCTGGTAATGTCCTAAGCTTGAACTCTTATTTACATATCTTCTTATTTAAGGATA
This sequence comes from Helianthus annuus, assembly GCF_002127325.2. Taxonomy (NCBI): domain Eukaryota; kingdom Viridiplantae; phylum Streptophyta; class Magnoliopsida; order Asterales; family Asteraceae; genus Helianthus; species Helianthus annuus. Next base: position 3,935,431 of record NC_035445.2, read on the forward strand.
AGGATCATGTATCCTTCATCCTTCTCTCACGAGATTTTGAGTTCTGATAAGTCCAGGTATCCTTAGCATAATGTCAACAATCTTCAGAAGCAAACTCAGATCCTTGGGCTTGTCCCCAGTTATCCTTGGGCTTGTCCCCAGTTTTCGCCTGTAGCGCACGATGATCCTGGTATAGTTCACGTCTTTGGGACCAGTACTCACTTTAGGGGCTGATAACCTCATCGTACTGGCTATACCTAGGATCCTACGTATAATGGTAGACGTACCATACATCCGTTCCTAAGGTTTCTAACGTTTTCACGTTAGCTAAGGTTTTGGCATTTTCATGTCACTAAGTTTGGATAGTCGCCAGTGAGGGTCATACTCCAGTTTACATACGATCCTTGGGCTTGTCCCCAGTTATCCTTTGGGCTTGTCCCCAGTTATCCTTCGGGCTTGTCCCCAGTTATCCTTCGGGCTTGTCCCCAGTGATCCTTTGGGCATGTCCCCAGTTACTAACTTATCTTTTATATTGGCTTAGTCCCAAGTTATGTTCTATTTTTCAGGTTTTCGAAGTTAAACAATTAAGGATCCTTAATCCTTATTATCCATTAAAGTTTCATTTATGGTTATCCTGATTAAAGGTTAGGATCCTAACTTGGATCCTCAGGTATGATCCTTAATTATTTTCAATTTCATTCATTATTTGTTTGAATAACCCATAGACTTTGACAACTGAACCTATGATCCTTAAAATAAACTACTTTGAAAATTTTCGATTATAGGATATTTGATCCAGGATCATATCCTAAATTTCTTAAACATAATTTGCTTAACTTTTCTTGCTCAAACAAATATGTATCAAAACAATTGGAAATTAAAAGGATAACAATACGAGATAAGCCAAAAAGATTAAGAGTTATTTTATTAACAAAGGTTTGAAACCCTTCAAAGTTGTCAAAATTGCCAACCCACGTTTCTACCAGCAAAACGTGGCCCGTCCACATGGGTTGGCAAAGGGTGTCCATTGTTTGTGCGGTCTTAGCATGCAGGAAATTTAAAGGCGGCAGGATCACAATGGCTTCATCCCCCAAACAGAGGATCCCTCCACCATTTGTAATCCTACCTATTGTCTGAAGGATCCTGGATCCTCAACCCTAAACTATTGTTCAAATACAGACCATAATTGTTTTAAAACATCACAAACCACCAAACAAAAAAAAATTGGGCTCCGGCTATGTCTAGAAATTTCCATCGTTGCCCAATCCCGTAGCTCAATCCTTCGCTGCACCATCACCACCGGCTCCACTTGCCTCTCCACCCTGATCCTTGCCAGCATCACCACCCTCAAGCATCGGGATCTCCTCAGCCTCTTCATCATCCTCAAGCTCTGCTAGCCTCGCCTTCCAACCCTCTACATCCCATGTGCTTTTGTCGAAGGCAGGATCCTGAGCCTCCGCAGCCATCTGCAGCTGGATCTTATACATGGCTATCGCAGCAGAGACCTTGGCATCCTGGGTGATCTCATGCTTCTCATAATCAAAGTTGATCAGCATCCTGGCAGCATCATCCTTGGTGGCCCGGAGCTCCTTCTCAAGATCAGCAATCTTAAGATCCTTCAGCACACCCATTTGTTGGAGGTCAGCGATTTGGCGATCTTGATCCTCGACGTGGCCAACATAAGTCTCTATCTCAGAAAATTTCTGCAAGGAAAACAAGGCATAACATCAGAAACAAGTAATCCTCAAACACCAAAGGATACACAAACAGGGGCAGTGATCCTTACCTCGTTGACGTAATCCAGAAACTGTTGGCGGAGCAGGGGCAGACCTTGGAGATCCTCGGCTTCAGAGGCCTTCCTCTTCTTTCCTTTACCCCTGATAGGTGCTTTAGGGGCTGAAGCAGTTGGGCTAGCAGCAGGAGTCTTCTTCCTTAAGGATTTGACATTTGTAAGATCATCAATGCCAAACTTTGAAGCAGACTTAGAGGATTTCCCAGCATCTACACAACCAAAATAAGATAAGTATTCTAATTAAACTTGAAAATCCTACATAGAATTACTTTTCAAATGAGGATACTTACTTGACATTGTGACAGAGGCAGAGGATACTTCTTGAGAATCCTGGATGGCAACTTGAAAAGTTCTTGTCTCCGGATCAAGCTTCCTAAAGGCCAAGAGTCTCTCTTTTGCAGCAGGAGTCAACCTAAGATGAGCAACAGATATAGCTGCACAATAAACGAGAAAAAGTTAGTGATCCTTATTTTAAGGAACAAGTTCTATGGTGATCCTTCCAGGATCCTCTATCCTACCATGGGTAGCCCACTCCTTGGGCAAATCCTTCCCATTAGGGATGGAATCTCTCCTAACAAAAAAGAATCGTCGCTTCCAGTTCGTGTCATTCTTGGTAACTTTGAAAACAGGGTGATCCTCTCCAGTTTTTCGTTTGAACAAATATCGATGGGATCCAAAAGTGGTAAGATCATACATCTCAGCCAACTCCGCCATGCCAGGTCAATCCCCTCTTGCTCAATGATCCTTTCAAGGGTGTATAACACCCTCTAGATCATCGGCATAGCCTGGATATAGCAGATGCCGGTAAGGGAGAAAAAAGATTGGGTGAACTGAGGAAAAGGATACGAATATCCTATCAAGAAAGGAGTGACCGGGAAAGCTACCCAAGTCTCAGAGATGAAATCACTCAGAGCGGTAGGACTAAAAGACTTGAAAAGGGTTTCCGCCGGGAAACAACGACGGATTTTATCGACTTGAGGGTCGGTGAAGCAACACCTCTCGGTGGGGGAATCTTTGATAATCCCTTGACCCTTTAAGGGGCTGTTCTTCTTAGGATCCTTGCAGGGGGAGTTCCGGAGCAACATCTTTTACAGAAGAATAGAAGAAGAAAAACAGAGCAAGAGAGAAGAAGATGAAAAGGAGAATACCTGGTTGATCTTCTGAATACGGTTATAAAGGGAGTTGCTTTGAATTTAAATGCATTCGATCCTATCCCTATTTCTATTTATAATCATGATTGTGTAGGGCTGTCACCTCCATGACGTCAGACCATAACGGATAGTTCCACCTTAACGGCTATATATCCGTTGAGTTAGTTAGAGATAAGATTCAGCAAAATATAACTCGTTTATATTACATAAATACTCCTTATATTTTGGGGGCAATTGTTAGGGCTGGATTTTTATGACCTATGATCCTTACATGTGATCCTAACATGTGATCCTAACAAGTGATCCTTGTTTCTTTGGCAGATAGTGATCCTCAGAGGAGCTCCAGGATCAGGATCACGGATCATTCCAAGGATCCTCATACTAACGACTGTTCTCTTTGGACTTAATATTATCTTGCAGGAATTACGAGTTGGATCCGGTCTTAGCAACGTAAATAAGGAATCTATCACGCTAATCTCGCACATGCATAATCAAAGATGGACGTTATGACAAATATGGAAACTCAGCACAATTCAAGGGCGATTATTTAGGCTAAATTTACTTCTATTTCTAAAGGGGAAACGAGCTAGTAGTTAGGAGATTTGCCTAAAATAGAACCACACACACTTGTATAAATGGCACTCTTGAACATTCGGAAGACACAACACATTTCTCACACGCTTTAGCACACGATACTATAGTGATCCTTGTACCTAGCTCGTTACCATCCGAAGTTGTAACCATTATTTGTTATATTGAAGTTTGGTGATCGGTAGTTTCCATCACCCGAGGTTTTTTATGCCGGAGATCATTCATTGATCAAGGGCTTTTTCCTCGTATAAATCCTTGTGTCACTTGTGCATTTTACATTTGAGTGATCCTTCACTTTGTTCATCATACCAAGCATCATTCCCCGTTTACATAAAGTTTGGTTGCATTATCTTTAAGTGATTTTTGACCAAAACAACGCTATCAACTAATTACCCCATTGCCCTACAGGCAATCCGATAATGATTGATTCCATATTCAACTGTTTACCCAAGATTCCCTTCCAAATGTTTACTAGTTGTCCCAAACCACCGGGACGCATGCTTGAGAAATGCAATGAACTCATCTGGGGTTGCTCGGTATGATACACAACAGTTCAATTAAGCTACAAAGTGATCAACCACGTCCTATCACAGTTATCATACCAATCAGATTCATATACTAGTATTGCACGTATGTTTCACACACATTGTAACAAGTTGTGTACAAATATTGGTCATCATATTCACGTATAGGTATCAGCAGAACAATTACATAAACAAGCAGAGTCCAAGTATCCGGCCCAATCAGTTGGGCTCGTAACAGTGTGCAGGCCCAATAGCAGAGTGTACGTGTATATGGTCTCGAGTCGAGACTAAGCTCTCGAGTCGAGACCTAAGTGGTCTCGTGTTGTACTGGTTTCAAAGTCTCGAGTCGCAACAAGGTGATCTCGAGTTGTCATGTTCTAGTCGAGACTACACGGTCTCGAGTCGTAATCGGACCCGCAACCGTGGTTTCGGTTTATGCTGTTTTGTGTTGCTAATGTGGTCTCGAGTCGAGACTAGGAGTTCTCGACTCGCAATCCGGGTTGAGACTAGATGTGTAACTGGTTTCCTTAATTCAAGCTCACCTATTCCGTAACAGTTGCAAACAGATTTGGTAGTTTCACAATCAGATCAAATCACAATTATTTCAACATTCAAACACTCATATCATCATCATCAAGAACAATAATCCATCAATCAAACAAACATGCAATCGGATTATCGAACCAGCCGATTCTAACTATCATGCACCCTAGCTTATGTGTAAATTACATATGTTAACAGGTTTTCAATCCGATCAAGTTCTGTAACCATTATCCGATTCACAGGAACATGATCATGAAATTCCGTATTGTTTATCATACATGCAACCGATTTCAACTTAGTTATACAATCCGATTCATCTAAGTATCATCACATAATATCATTCAATCATCTAATCATGCATAACATCAACAATAACAAACACTAACCGGTTAGAAGGAAACCCGAACCGAACAAGGAGATAATCTTCGAGAGATGGGAGGTGATTGCCGTCGAGTTTGAGAGAAAGAATGAGAGAAAACTAGGGTTTGTGTATGTGTGGGTGTCTTGCAAAAGTATGAGAAAGTTACAATCATTCTAGTGTTATGCGTGCAAGGGTAGTGGGCCGAACCCAAAACCAGGTTGCCCCTTTTGATCCGAGTGTGGTTTGTGCGGCCCAACCGGCCTTGTGCGATTGGGTTGTGTTGTGCAATTGGTTTGTTTCATGTAAACACATACACATTCACATAATATATCATGCAATTAATCAATTCATATAGTTCACATAAGTACGTAACGTTACACAAAATAGGTTCGAAATATGGGTTGTCACATCCAACACCAAAATATCAGGCTCTAGACTCTTTAAAATGACAAGTTATTATTTTGATGTGAGTTTGGAAGAAGGGGCTCTAAAAGGGCTTTAAGATAAAAAAAAATGTGATGTCACGTGACGTCACAAAGGCTTGGTAGAATGGGATATAAAGGGGTAATGTGGGACATTATATTAGAAATGTGATATCCAGTTGAGGTAACTATATATGATTGGTTGTAATCTTAAAAATAGAGTTTAGTTGTCATTTTCGTCTCTATGGTTTGTCTAATTATGACATTCCAGCCAAATTTCAAATTTGTATCATTTTCGTCCTTGACATTCTTGAAACATGTCGGTTCCGTCCAAAAAATTAACGTTTGTTATACCAGTGTCGTCCCTCGTCCCTGTGATTTGTCCAATTACGCCAACAGGCTATAATAGACGTTAGTTTTTTAGACAGAACTAGCATGTTTCAAGAATACCAGGGACGAAAATGGTAAAAATTTGAAACTTTGTCTGGACTGACATAATTAGACAAACCATAGGGACGAAAATGACAGTTAACTCTAAAAAATAAATACAAAAGTTGCCCCATGCCCTTCTAAGCCCTCCCGTAATGGCGTTTGCGCCCTAGCCGTCAGGCGCAGTAATGTAGAAAGTTGACGTGATTTAAACCAAACTTATAACACATAGCCTTAGAAATCTTTGGATAGTTTGGGTTTTAACACAACCATTACATAGTCACCCCATGGAGACACTCTTAAATCAATATTCTCCACTAAAATCAAACCAAATACATGGTAGACCCACACCCTAACTAGTGGCCACAATCGTTTACAAGATCACTCTCAATTGCAAACAATTTCTCCAAAGAGTAAGGGTTTAGATTAGAAAAATGAGTTTCTATTCATGCTATCATGTTTATAATAATAACACCCTCATAATAAAATGTTGTATACACTCTCTCCCCCACATCACATTTCCCATTGTTGCTTCCTTACTAACCCAATCAACCTTCATTCATCACATCGACATCATCATCATCTTCGTCACCGTCCGTCAAACCCCAGAATTCGCTCATCCCCTTCCTCCACCGGAATCTTTTACTCTCTTCCCGCCATTGATGAACACCAAAATCATCAAAATCAACATCATGACATTAATGACAGTGAGTTCTTTAATCAATTTTACAACTCTTCTTCCGTTAATCTGAACAACCCACCAAGGGAATGCGAAATTGAACAAGATAGAGATAGAGATAGGGGTGAATCTAGTAGCGGCATTTTCACAAACATGTGGTGGGCAGACTTAAAAGCAGCGGTAGGGCAGAGGATTAACGTCAAAGGGATTCTTTTTACGGTTTCGGTGATTACTAGACATAGAAATTGGATGATACCTCATGTATGGGTGCCTGATGTAAGGTATATTGATTGGGCTGCATTGAAGAGAAAGGGGTTTGAAGGTGTTGTGTTTGATAAGGATAATACTCTTACTGTTCCTTACTCTTTGGGTTTGTGGGGGCCGCTTACCGCGTCTGTCGAGTCTTGTAAATCTGTGTTTGGGAATAATATTGCGGTTTTTAGCAACTCTGCTGGTAATCTAAGTTCAAGTTGACATATTGGTTTGTGTTGTTTTTGTATTGTTTATGATGTGTTTGCTGATTTTAATTGGGATTATAGGACTTGAGGAGTATGATCCTGATGGCCGGAAAGCTAGGGCTGTTGAGTTTGCCATCGGAATTCGAGTAATTCGACATAGTAAGTTGCTAAATTAGTTCCATGTGTCATTCATTTGAATCAAAATTTACGTGTTTACAAGTGCGAAAAGAGTGGTATGTGAATCTTGGATTTCTGTAAAGTGATGATGAATTCATGGTTTGTGTTTTGTTTGAATGTTGATACTAGAGATGAAGAAACCGGGTGGTTCAACCGAAGAAATTGAAAGACATTTTGGATGTGATTCGTCAAAGCTCATTATGGTACCGAGTATTATCTAAAGATTTCAATATGGTATTTATTAAAATTTGAATACATTATTATACAATAATGATTTTTTTTTATTCAGGTGGGTGATCGTCCTTTCACAGATATCGTCTATGGAAACAGAAACGGGTTTCTTACTATATTAACTTCCCCGTTGAGTCTTACAGAGGAGACCTTCATTGTTAAGCAGGTTTGTTTTCCATATTATCTTCATTAAATTTTAAAAGTTGAATACCTTTTGAAAGTTCCATATATGAAAGATAATCATCTTAATTACCATACAGATTCTGAAGATGCTTACTGCTATGCAAGTTCTTTTAAACCATAGTCGAAAATAAAGAAAAAAATTAAAAGTTAAAGCAAACTTACTAGTTACTAGTTTAATAAAAGTTACTCTTAATCTATAATATTAATATGTAAACTATAGTTATTAAAGGCGCAAAAAAAGCGTGGGCCTGAGAAAAAAAAAGCGCACAACAAAAAAACTTAAATCATTTTTATATAATAGAAAATTAATATGATTCTTCAAATAAAATAAAACTAAAGCTATTATATAACATTTTATATCGTCTATTTAGTACCAAAAGTTATAAATGCTAAGTTTATTAGTGTAGAAAAATAGTTTTCGTTAGATAAAATAGAAATCTAGCTGGAATCATAGAATTTAGAGAATTTGGCCGGAAACTCTCCAGAATCTAGGAATCTTGCTCTAGGAATCTCGCTGGAATATGCGCATGAACCATCACCTGGAGAATGAAACCGCAATTGCCTTTTGAGTTAAGGCGCAATTGCCTCGCCTTGCTAGGAAATTGGGCCTAGGCGCAAGAGGCCATGGCTTTTAACAACTATGATGTAAACAACATACAAAATAAAAATAAAAATCGGTATTTTTGTCAACCCACGGATATTCATGTCGTGTTTGGGTTCATATGTCTGACACAATTTCGGGTTTGCATCTGGTTGGAACGGCCAACCCACGAATATAACCCGCTTAGCACCCCTAGATTCACACGTTCTTACAAAAACAAGAAAATGGAATGAGTTAAAATCAAGAAATTTAGGTCAATTTTAAGCCAGGTTATTATCTAGTTCACTTTCTTTTATCTAGTTCCTCATAATACGAGTGCCAATCCTTGGATCAACTCCATATCACGTAACCATGACTATCTTGATGTTATGCACCCTTTTATTACTAATGCTTTTTGTCAAGGTATATGCACACAGATAGTGTCAATTTACAAGTGAAATTTGGCCCATCTTCAGCTGCAAATGCTCTGATTCCACCTTTAGTTGCCATCATATTTATGATTGTTTGATCTCTAGATGCAAATAATATATTTTAAATAACTTTTTACAGGTACGTAAGATCGAACTAGTTCTTTTGAACTGGTGGTTGAGAAAGGGCCTAAAGCCAGCCAATCCGAGGCTTCTTCCAGACGCTTTGGATTGCGTGAAGGAACCACCACCTGTTTAAGGCATGATGTAGAAACTAGAAAATGAGGATTTGAAATCGTTTTATGTGGCGCAAGCTGCCTATGTATGATTCTTTTGTTACCTTATTATAATTAGAGAGTGTTTGGGATTACGTTTTGAAGTGATTATTTGATTATTGCGTTTGTAAAACATAAATAATCTAAAAAAGTGTTTGGATGAAAAAGTGATTATCTGCCTCAAAAACGCAGTTTTGGAGCTTCGCAAAATCTATTTTGAAAACGCAACTCCAAACACCCCCTTATTTAGTTAATGAAACCATATGTTTTGTACTTCGGTGCAAGTTTTAGTTGTTTGTTTTGAAATTCTTGAAACTAGAGGCATGGTTTTGCATGGGACCACTGATTATTAAGCGGAGTGGTTGGGTCGCATAAGAGATTTAAACATTATGGGCCAAATTGTGTCCGAGTCAAAACGTGTCATTTTCGGAAACTGACAAATTGGTTCGGGTTAAAACAGACCAAAATGGGCTTATCTTAAAATGGTAGTTTTAGAAAAAAGAATATCAAAATGGGCTCATCCGCTAAATTTTTTTATTATAGCGGTTGTCAGTGATAGGTGATGGTGCCTGTGACACATAGTGGTGGCGGGTGGTGGTTGCTTATTTGGAACTGTTTAAATTATAAGTTTTATAACAATGACCCATTTTAACATTTGGTAGGTCAGGGGAAAGTGGGATGTAGACAAACCTAACCTCTATTCATATGGATAGAAAGGTTGTTTCCTAAGAGACCCTCGACTTGAAATCAAACAACATGGAAACAATCCGAACTAGAGATATAGCAACAAAAATCTACCAGTAACAAACTAAGTGGTGACGACATAGTAAAACAGAAACATGAGTTGAGTTATTCTACAAATGAGTATAAAAATAAGAAATGTAAGAAGCAACTATAGAGTGACAAGTGTTCCAAAAGAAATCAAGTGGAAAGCATAATTTTGTTAAAAAGAATAAAAAGATTATGCACATCCAAGTAACATGTTATTTCCCCATATTTTTTAAACGTTCATCACTTTTTATACGTTATTTGTTTTAAAAAAAATTATACCATAAAATCGAGCGTCTTTTTATCTTTAATATGAGTACCATATTGTTATATTTAGAAATTTTTTTTTGAAAACCCGGTTGCATATTACACAATGGACATAACGTAAAACAAAATGAGAAAACCCAGTTGGGTATTACACAATGGACATAACGTAAAACACAATGAGTATAAAACTAAAAACACAATGGAAAGTAGAATAAAAACACAATCGATGACAACAGATAAAAGACACAATGGACGTAAGGTAAATTATTAAAATAAAAACACAAAATGGTAATCACATGCACACGGATTCAATAAAATCAATGAAGACCGATTTGTCTAGTAAGAAAATACAAAAACATAGATTTGATCCACAAGAACATTTAAAACTACTTACCTTGGACCAGATAGAACAGACGGCAACAATGGTGTTAAATCTTTCTCCTGGTTATTGTTTTTCTGTAGTCTTGCATCTGTGAAGTTATAATCCAAGTTTGGTTCAACTTTCGTTGTTCCTTCTAACACCTTAACCACAATTGACATTGAAGGCCTTTGCGTGTAATTGGTCTGCAAACACCATGATGCCATATTCAACATCTCCACCACTTCTGTACTGTTCATTTGCATATCTTCACTGTTCATGTCAATCATATCCAACAACGTTTCTTGCTCCCAGCACTTTTGAAAAACACGGAGTAAGTGCCAACTTTCTTCTGGCTGAGATCTATCAAAATTCTTTCTGCCACTTAGGATCTCTAAGAGGACGATTCCGAAGCTGTACACATCCACCTTTTCTGTGATAACCGAGCTCAACCATTCTGGAGCCAGATACCCAGGGGTTCCTCTCATCGTAGTCATCACTTGGCTTTGATTTCTATCTATTAGCTTAGACAGCCCGAAATCAGATACCTTGGCATTGAAATCGTCGTCTAGGAGTATGTTTTGAGGTTTGATATCAAGGTGGATGATTTTTTGCCTACATTCTTCATGGAGATATGCTAAACCTTTGGCTATATCAAGAATGATTTTCTTTCTGCATTTCCAATCTAATATATGCTCTTGATTTCCATGATAGATCCACTTATCTAATGACCCGTTACTCATGAAATCATACACGAGAAAACGTTGTGTTTTCCATGTACAGAATCCTCTAAGTCTAACCAGATTAACATGGTGAATGCTACCAATGGACTCAACCTCAGCTAGGAATGATTTCTTAATGTGAGAAAGACCTTCAAGGCATTTTACTGCAATCTTTGACCCATCTTTAAGACTCCCTTCGAAAACTGATCCAAATCCTCCTTCACCAAGCTTTTTACAAAAATTCTCTGTGGCTGTATTCAGTTGTTCATAAGAAAACCGAGTCGGCATTCCTGGCATTTGATCTAAATACTCTTCCTCCATTTCAGATTTTTCTTTCGCTAATCTCCTCCTATTCTTGATCCAGGTAAAACTAACCACACCACAAGTCAACAAAACAAAGAAAATCCCCAATGGTAAACCAACAATTAACCCTGTTGACGGATTATTACGCTCACCACCAGGAAGCACAAATGAAGGCAGCCCTTCTGTTATCAGACCGTCATTCCATAAATCATCATCTGTGTTGTTAAAGCTCCAACTTAGGATCTTGTGACTTTGAGTCAATCTCCCTGTACCAGCAGTAAATCCCACATACATTTCATCTTCAAAAACATCTGAAAGATTCAAGGGGGCGCATATGAAACAAGATGAGGGCCTTTCCATACCTGCAGGAGCTATATTTACAGAGATCCTAAAATTACTATATTCTATCCAAACCTGATAGTTTCTACCATCGTTAAGTTGCATGGTTCTGTAACCCCCACCGCCATCTGGATCCCCAGGTTCACGTGAATTAACAGATGATAAAGAGTTCACATCGATCCCAACATGATTACCATTGATATCTCCAAACTCTTCGTTCCTAAACACATCAAATTCAACACCAAAGACATGATTGCTTGAGTTCCCATCAACCTCTCTGCTAAGTAGACCAAGATTTTGAGCTGAGTTTGCATTCTGAATTCCGGTGACAGGCGTGAATAGAAACACGAAACCATGTCCAGGAAGAACGTTTTGTGTGGGCACCATGGCGAAGATGAAGGAGGTGGAGAAGGGGATCAGCAATGAGGCTTTTTTCATGGGGATCTTTTGTGGGTAAAGGGCACGCCCAATCTGAGAAGGAGTAGAGTTAGTGAGGGTGAGGATGTTGGATTGGATGGTGGCGTTGCCATAGAGTGATACGGAGGTGGAGTTAAAGGAGTTGAAGATGAAACTCACGGCGGAAGCCGGTGGCGACTGGAGCAACAAGGGGAAGAGGATCAGGAGATAAAGCAAATGATGTTTGATGTTCATGATCGCCGAAGAAACAACGACAGGCAATGGAAATGGTGGACTAAAAAACCAGTTGTAGTTGAGTACTTGAATTTAACTTTTTTTTTTTTTTTTTTTGAAAGGTAATGGATTTAACTTCTTAAGAATCAAAGTTTGACAACTCCTTTTTTTTGTTTGACCAATTTAGCTTGTTCTGTTTTGTTCTAAACGAGTAAATCATGATGATTAGTATTTTTATAATAAAAAACTTCTCCAGTTGACCCAATCTTCTTCAAAGCCCAACTACGGACTACCCCACCACACCTGTACTTTTCTCTCTTAGAAATTTCAGTTTGGGCAAAAGGCTTTGTAAATGAATCTTCTATTTTGGTTTTTAATGGATACTAGTTTCTTTTTACGTCGCGCGTTGCGGCGAAACCGAGCAAATAATAATCTAAAACAAACGTAATTTGAAAATAAAGCATGCTGTTTAGAAAGTCAAACCATTAGAACGGTTTAGTTTATCGCATTGTAGCGCTTTATGATATCAAATAAATACTTTATTTTGAGTACAACTTCGTTTTTAACAAAACTTATAACGGAATATCGAGGGAAAATCAAACACAACTACGTACTTAAGTTTTTAGAAAAAAAGTTATAAACGTAAATTATTATAGAAGTATCAAATTATTTGATAAATTAATATATGTTCTAGAAAAAGAAAAACAATTATTAAAAATGGTAAAGAAAATCTATGGTTTTAAAAAAGAAAAAAAATAAAAATATATTATTAAAAGTAAATATAATAATAAACTATTATAATATAGTAAATAAAAAATAATAAAAAGTTATATGTTATTTTAAAAATAAAGTTACTATTCATCGTCCTTAGATAACTATATATATATATATATAATTGATATTGATTTGTGTTTTTTTGTGTGTATATGTTTATGAACCACCTAATTAAGATTGAAGCCCCTAGATCCACAGTTTGTAATCTATCTACTCTATATAATATATAACTTAGATAAATTAAAAAAAAGTAAATTATTATATTAGTTTTTAATTTTATAAAACTTAATCAAATCTGGATATAAATTAAATCAATATTTTTTACACAACAAACAGAGGTGCACATAAAAAAAATCGGATTGGATTTCAAAACCGGTTCCTAACTCGACCTGATACCACACATGAAACCGCCTTCACTCAAACCGATTCCAAACTGCCAGTTTGTATATCGGTTCCTACTCTCGTTTTAAAAAAATAGGGTTAGGTCCGAAACCGTTTCAACCGTTTCAAGTTTTGGGTAACATTTTAAAAAACCGATTTGGACCCGACCTAAAACCGGTTTTGACCAAAACTGAACAAACCTATTCGGTTTACAACCTGAGCCGGTTTTGCCAAAAATTAAAAAAAAAAACTAAATGCACACCTCGAAGGGCTTTAGACCCGTTACGCCGTTTTTGTCCATATGTTACGGCCCATTATGTCCATTTCAACTAGTTATTTTCTAGCTCACTTTTGATCATCTCATTGCTCCAAATATGAGTGTCATGTCTTGGATCATCTCCGTATCACGTAGGCATGACTAGATGTTATATATACCCTTTTAATGTTAGTACTTTTGTGAAGTTATATGCTCACAAAGATAATGTCAATATACATGTGAAATTGTTTTGAGGCCTTTAATTTAAACATAGCCTTTCCACCATATGGAATGGATATCAGTCTTTTAGGATCATTCTCCATACCAAAGATAGCGTTCCATCCCACTTAAAACATCGGTCTTTGTATCGTCCATACCCTCTTTTTTGTCATTCAATGCAAGTCACTCTAAGTTGCACAAAAAAGGTCATGGAATGACCCATCTATATTGCTAGTCGGGTTTGCATACAAGTGTAGCTGGTCTGTTTTGAAAGTATTGAAACTTAAATACATGGTTTTTGATGCCGTCCTTTTGTCATTCAATGCGGGTCATTCTTTAAGTGACACAAAAGGTCATGGAATGACCCATCTATAAAAGATGCTTTGCTACTTGGGTTTGCATACGAGTGGTTACTGGTTTGATTTGAAGTATTGAAACTTGAATCATGGTTCTGTTTTAAAAAACGTCTTGAAATAAGTTGTTTAGAAGAAAAAAAATTAAAATGGGTTCATCAGCTATTTTTGCTTTTATAGTTGCTGATGGCAATAGGCGGCGGTGTTTGTGTTTGTTGTGGGAGGGGTGGAGGCGGCGACCTAGAGTGGTGGTGAGTGGTGTTTTGCTCATTTGGACCTGCTTTAAATTATCAAGTTTAAAACAATGACCCATTTTAACCTATTGTAGCTAAACACGAAAAAGCTTGCATCGAGAATCAGCACGTGTTCGTCCCGTTCGCTTTCGATACATTTGGCGCTCTCGCCCCTGACACGGTGCGGTTCCTAAAGTGGGTTAAACAGGTGGTAAGCAGTAACACCGCACATGTTAAGGGGCAGAATTTTGTGTTTAGCAGGGTAGGGTTTGCTATTCAGAAAGGGGTAGCGGCGCAGCTTGTTGCTCGTCTACCTGTCATTAGTTTGTAATCGTATTGCGTTTGTTTAAAATGTTGAAATACATTAGATTTTTATTTCAAAAAAAAAAACCTATTGTATATTTGTATATATTCCCTGTTTTGTAAGTTATGAATTTTTAATAGACCCAAATGGACCATAATGCAATTTTATTACCCGAATTAATCTAACATAATTTCCGGGTGTACCACTATAAGGTGTATAAAGAGGTGTTCATCACTCAGGATAGTCACACTCGGCTGCAGTAAGATTCAATATTGCACTGTGCCTGATCAAACGACCTGAGGTTGAATAGTAATAAACACACCTTCAAATTGAATAAGGGAGTTAACAAAAAGGTAAAGAGGTCTATTGTTTCCTCCAAAGAGCTGATAATTACCAGTGAAGCAGATTAGCATAAAGCACGACAATGACATAGTTTAAGCAACTAAAACCATAATAACTCGAATTTATTACAGCCATTTTAATCTATGACCGCAACCAAAATAATATATAGTACACACATAAAGTCTATTTAGTTTGAATAAAGTCAATGAAGACCAATTCCTGTAGAAATAATACAGAAGCATAGAAATGATCCACTTACCTTGGCCCAGATAGAACAGAGGGAAACAGTGATGTTAACTCCTCCTGACTATTGTTTTTCTGTAATCTTGGATCTGTGAAGTTATAATCCAAGTTTGATTCAATGTTCATTGCTCCTTCTATCACCTTAACCACTGATGACATTGAAGGCCTTCGATTATAATCGGTCTGTAAACACCATGAAGCCATCTTCATCATCTCCACAACCTCCTTACCATTTTTTTGCAGATCTTCACGGGTCATGTCAACAATATTTAACAATGTTTCTTGCTCCCAACAATTTTGAAAAACACGGAGTAAGTGCCAGCTTTCTTCTGGCAGTGATCGGTCAAAATTTTTCCTTCCACACAAGATCTCTAACATAACGATTCCAAAGCTATACACATCCACCTTTTCTGTGATAACTGAGCTCAACCATTCTGGAGCCAAATACCCGGGGGTTCCTCTCATTGTAGTCATCACCTGGGTTTGATTTCTATCCAAAAGCTTAGACAACCCAAAATCAGATATTTTGGCATTGAAATCATTGTCTAGTAGTATGTTTTGAGGTTTAATATCGAGGTGGATGACTTTTTGTCTACAATCTTCATGGAGATATGCTAAACCTTTGGCTATATCAAGAATGATTTTCTTTCTGCATTTCCAATCTAGTATGTGTTCTTGATCAACATGGTAGATCCACTTATCCAATGACCCATTACTCATGAAATCATACACTAGAAATTGTTGTGATTTTGAAGTACAGAATCCCCTAAGTCTGACCAGGTTCACATGGTGAATGCTTCCAATGGACCGAACCTCAGCTAGGAATGATTTCTTAACGTGCGAAAGGCCTTCAAGGCATTTCACAGCAATCTTCGAACCATCTAAGAGACTCCCTTCGTAAACCAATCCAAATCCTCCTTCACCAAGCTTTTTACTAAAATTCTCTGTGGCGATTTGTAACTCTTCACAAGAAAACCGAGTTGGCATTCCTGGCACTTGATTTAAATACTCTTCCTCCATTTCTGCTCTCTCTTTTGCTGAGCTCTTCTTACTCTTGACCCAGATAAAACCAACCACACCACAAGTTACCATAACAAATAAAATCCCTAAAGGTAAACCAATAATGAACCCTGTTGACTTATTACTATGCTCACCAGGAATACTAGGCACACCAAGCACAAATGACGGCAGCCCTTCTGTAATCAAACCGTCACTCCATAATGGATCATCTGAGTTGCTAAAGCTCCAACTCAGTATGTTGTGGCTTTGAGTAAATGGCCCGGTTGCAGCAGTAAAGCCCACATACATTTCATCTTTAAAATAATCAGAAAGATTCAATCTGGAGCCACATATGAAACAATCCCTGGGCTTTTCACCTACTGGAGTCATAGTCACATCAATTGTAAAATTTTGATATTTGATCCAAACTTGATAGTTTCTACCATCGTTAAGCTGCCAGGTTTTGAAGCCCACATCACTCTCTTCATAATACCCAGGTACATGTGAAATAGCCGATTTTATAGAATTCACATTGATCCCAACATGGTTATCATTAATATCTTGAAACTCTTCATTCCTATACATATCAAATTCAACACCAAACACATGATTGTCTGTGTCCCCATCAGTTTCTTGGCTAGAAAACCCAAGATAGCCAGCTGCGCTTGCTTTCTGAATCCCGGTAACAGGCGTGAACAGAAATACGAATCCATGCCCAGGGGTAACGTTTTTTGTGGGTGCCATGGCAAAGATGAAGGAGGTGGAGAAGGGGAGGAGCGATGAGGCCTTTTTCGTGGGAATCTTGTGCGGGTAAAGGGCACGACCAATTTGATCAGGAGTAGAGTTAGTGAGGGTTAAGATGTTGGATTGGATAGTGGCGTTGCCATAGAGTGATATGGAGGTAGAGTTGAAGGAGTTGAAGATGAAATCTATTGCGGAAGACGGTGGGGACTGGAACAGGAAGGAGAAGAAGAGTAAGAGATGAAGTGATGGGTATTTGTTGTTCATGATCAATGGTGAGTAACTAGGAAAAAAGCATAGAAGGAACTGGCTAGAAATCCTCATGACTGATAAACACTTGTATGATGAATGCATTATTGAAAATACTCTCTGTTATAAGTCGATCAAGTCAATGCTATAGTTGACTCATTATTAAATAAACCGTGTTGGACCAACCACTACTTGGAGCCAAAACTTTGTAATCATAATAACTGTTTGTCTGAGCATTTTTAATTAATATAAATTTTCATTTATTAATGTAAATTGGTATTAACTAGATGGAACCCCCACCGTGTTGCGGCCGGGGCATACAAATTAAGACGTGACGTATACAAACGTTGTGGCGGGTAATGTTAGATAGTATTAAACGTTAATCATGTAAAACCTATGACATTTCAAAACATAAAAAAAATATTAAACATTAACCATGTAAAACCTATAACATTTCAAAATTTTAAAAAAAATCATCAATCAAGTTGATTAACCATGTAAGACTTATGACATTTCAAAAGTTAAAAAAAAATCAATCAAGTTAAATTACAAAAAAAAAAAAAAAAAAAAAAAAAAAAAAAAAAAACATATAGACATGTTTGGTAAACAACATTACAGTACAAAATGATATGGTAAACAACATTACAGGACAAAATGTTGTTTACCTTATGAAACATATAGACATGTTTAAATTACAAAATGTTGATTGAATATTCTTTAGCTCCGCCGCTCGTTAATTTCCAAAAGCTTCTGACATAATGGATTAGATTAGCATCATCCTGAGAAAGATAAGGCTTCAGGAAATAGTACTTCAAGCTTCATGAAAATATTATCTCATTGACTAAAAAGTCAAGTAGTTCATTCAGCATATCCTAATGAACTGTTCAACCCTTGGCTATAACACTTAGAAGACAGATTTTGGTTTGGACTAGGGATGAGCTTGGTACCGAAAATCCCTAAAAGTGGGTACCGGTATTTGAAGGTAAAACCCGGTAAATACCGGTACCGAAAATGTCAAAAGTCGGTGCCGGAAATGTAACCGGTTCGGTAAATTCGATACCGGTACCATTTGCTCATCCCTAGTTTGGTCTCTAGTGCACTGAAGTTTGCCTATACAACTGCTATTGCATAATGAGAAAAAGTACAAATTTACTAAGAACACCAATTAAGCTAATGGTATAACACCATGTTGCCAAAACATGTTAAAAATTGATAATTATATAACTATTGCATTATGAGGAAAAGTACAAATTTATTAAGAACACCATTTAACCTATGATACAACACCATGTTGCCAAAACATGTTACAAATTGAAAATTATATAATTATTGCATTATGCAAAAAAGTACAAATGTACTAAGAACACCATTTAAGCTAATGGTACAATACCATGTTGCCAAAACATGTTACAAATTGATAATTAAATAATATATAACTATTGCATTATGAGAAAAAGTACAATTTACTAAGAACATCATTTAAGCTAATGGTACAACACCATCTTACCAAAACATGTTACAAATTGATAATTATATAATAGTTTCATAAAACAAATTTGTTTTCAACTAAAATAAGAATTAATTACTTGACGGGTGACTAAGAATAATAGAAAGCTTATTTTCAAGTTTAAGGACATCTCGTGCGACGTTAAGACAGTGGGTTTTTTGTGGTTAAAAAGTAGAGTTAAATCCATAGATACGTCATGGGATAATTGGAGTAAATTTGTTAATATGTAATGTTCGGTTTTATCGCCTCGGTTTGAGGTCCGCGTTTGTTTAATGAAGTTTACATTTAAAAAAAAAAGCAAACATAAAGCTACTGTTCAATTAGTTATTGATCTATAAATTCATTTTTCAAAATTTTAACCCACCACTAAGACTAGACGATATGGGGAGCGGTCTAGGGCCGGCGATGCCCCAACACACCGCCCCCTAGGTCCGTCCCGTTTTCACCGTCCTCCCCCAGACGTTGGTGCCGGTCCTCCTTTTTCAAACATTTGCCGTTTAACGTCTAATTAAAAAAAAAAAAATTCAATAAATGCCCTCAAACGGCTACATTTAAAAAAAATTAATTAATTATTTTATTTTGGTAAATTACACTTTTCGTCCTTTATGTTTGTACCAAATTGCAACGAATAGCCTTTAACTTCAATAATTACAGTCACAGTCCTTTATTTGCAAAACACGTTACATTCTACGTCCTTTAGCACTAACCAGATTAAAATTTTTAGTTAAGTTTACTCACTTAAAGGTATTCTGGTCAATTCATTATTTTATTTAAATGTTTAATAAATAAAACCAAAAAATTGCATATACACATCATCTTCCCCAATTTCCTAACCCTAAAACGCTAACCATCACATCTTGCCACGACCACCTCATCTTGCCGCCACCACCACATCCTGCCACCACCACCTCATCTTGCCAACCCCGTCTTCACAAACCCACGCGCAAATCTCGTCACCACCACCACCCATCCTTCGCAGATCTGCAACCCAGCTGCCGACCACCATCAAATCTCGTCACCACCTCCACTCCGGCCACCGTTCACCAGTCGGGCACCACCATATCACACCCACCGCCCCTAACCCATCCATCGGCCATTCTCATCAGTTAATTCTTAATTCTGAAGTGGTTCCAAATGAGTTGACAAACAATTGTGTGGTTCAAAATCATTCACCAGTTACAAGTAAAGGTAGAACATATTCTCTTCCAATGACCCCAACAAAGAAACCTACCTGTTGTAAATTAATAACTATTTGATTTCCAATTCAATAACGAAAGTGGAATTTTGTCATGATTTGTTAGATATTCATTGGGGTTCTGCTTAGAGATTCAAAAAGCAACCATCAATCAAAAGCCAACCCCTTATCCAATTAAAACATAGTGAAAACAAGAGACGACATACCGGTACAACACAATTGATCTTATGTAACAGAACCCTAACCGCCGTCTTTTTACCAAAACCACCGCCCGTATTTGTACCTATGATTTTAAAGCAAACCCCCAAATCTCTAAACCCCTTCTCTCTGATGGTTCGATGAACAAGGCGGTGGTGTTATGAACAGATCTGGTGTGACGGTTGGATTAACGAGTTGAGGGAGATACGACGTTGGATCCCAACGATTGATGTGGTGGTGGTGGGTTGGGAGGGATTTGGTGGTTTGCAAGGTTTGTTGCATTTTGGTTAGTTGAGATGAAGAAGATGAAGTTCAAGTGGGATGAAGAATATGAAGTGTAGGTGAAGATGAAAGTGAAGGAAATATGAAGGAGGTAAAAGACTTTATTGCCCTCACATGGGATGCACGTGAGCATATTTAACGTTTAAAATAAACTAGGTTAGTGTTAAAGGACCTAAGGTGTAATCGATTATACAAATAGAGGATTGTGACTATAATTATTGAAGTTAACGGTCATCCACGTTTATCCACTGCAATCTGATACAAACATAAAGGACAAAAAGTGTACTTATCCTTTTATCTTTAAATACGCATCTTTCACCCCATTTTTAAACCATTCCAACCGAAACTCTCTCTCAACTTTTATAAAATTCACCATCTTTTTTATAAATTTGGCTATGGATCAATACAATCCAAACAACCCGAACCAAAACCCAAACCCAAACCGAAACGTTTTCTCGGTACATGGCTACTATCCAAAGATGGATCCAAGTTGGTCGGCATTGCAATTTTCTTTCTCGGGTTTCCAACAAACCCCCAATGCTTTCGCTCAAATGAATCAAATGCAATCCATGTAACAAATGCTAATGCAAAACCCGTGCAACTCACAATTTCAATCGCAACCACAACCTTCACCGCCACGGGTAGAATCGTCTCAACACGTAGAAGATGAAGTTGAAGAATATGTTCCGGAGACGCAACCCCAAACCTCGAAATGGAAAAAGGGAAGCAAGTGGCACGTCTAGCCGGTGATCAACCTTCGAGAGCGAAGGCACAACCTTGGTCAAAGATCGAGGAGGAGGCGTTAGCGAAGGCGTGGATTAACACGTCAAAATGCCCCATTGTTGGTATGTAAAAAATATATAAATTTTAAACTTTTTAAAGATATAAACTTTACATTTTTTAATATATAACTTTTGTTACATTTTAAAAATATAGGTAACAACCAAGCCGGCGATGGTTTTTGCAAAGAAATACTAGCAAAATTCCTTGCGATTATGGAACAATGACCGTATCACGATCTCGATTCCGTTGCTTCGAAGTGGCGAAAGATGCATCCTGTCGTGACCAATTTTGCGGTTATTATAATAATTTATATGTTAATCGTCCAAGTGGTTGGAGTGACGAAAACGTTTTTAAAGAGGCGATGGATAGATACGAAGATGAGCATCGGGTCGTTTTCCCACATATCCGGGCATGGGAGGTTATGTGAACCAATAAGAACTGGGCGCCGGTTCCAAACGAGGTTGCAAGCGCTAAACGAACAAAAACCCCGAAGACTGTAAGTTATAATACGGGGGGCTCGGACACACGATGTCAGATAAATATAAACGACGAGCCGGAATTTGACGACGAAGAGCACGTAGTTCGAGAGGAAGCACATCCCCCGGGAAGGGACAAAGCCAAAAAGGTAGCGGTTGTAACATCTGTAAAAAACGGATCCCCGAAACCCGACTCGTATTGTAAACCGATCCAAAATATTCGAATAAATGCGAATTTATTATAATCTTTGTTAATAGTTGTTTATTGATTTAATTAAAAACAAATAACCATAAGGTGGAAAATATGAATAAGAATTGAAATTCGTTAGTCCGTTAAACTTTACAAAAGAAAGTGATTAACAAAGTTTATTATTATATATAAACTGAGTTAGAGTGGTTAAGCATTTTTAATAAGGTTTTAAAATTTATTAGTTGGTTAATATAGTTTAAACATTTATTAGTGAGGTTAGATAAATGAAGGGGGCAGTTCTAGCATAATATTAAACTTACAAAGTGCATGGACCTTGTGGCAATAAACTGAAACTTTAAACGAATTGAAGGAAAAAGAAACGCCTCTCCCAAGTTTCGAACACGCGGCACCCGGGTCAACAAAACGAAGACTTGACCAGCTGAGGTGTGTATCAAGTGATGCTGAGTTAAGGATAACATTAGTTATAAATGTTAGTTGCTGAATCTAAACAAAAAAAGGGTTATTGGATTTTATCACCTCTAACTATTGGCTATTGGCCGCTGCTACCCCCAACTATCACTTTGACGCCCGTCACCCCCAACTTAACACTTAGTGTGTTCTGTCACCACGTCGTTAACTTTTGATCTTGTTACTATACTTTTGGGGGTGTCATAGGGATCTTAGGAAGGTTTTAGGGATCTTAGGACACCCCAAAAGTATAGTAACATAATAAAAAGTTAGTGATCAGTTAACGACATGATGACAGAACACACTAGGTGTTAAGTTGGGGGTGGCGGGCGTCAAAATGGTAGTTGGGGGTGGCAGTAGCCAATAGCCAATAGTTAGAGGTGATAAAATCCAATAACCAAAAAAAAAGTGTGCTGCCTAGGGATCAAACCCGGGTAGCAACGCTGAACGACAACACCTTTAACCAGCTGCTCTACGGCATCGACCACAATGAAACCCAGCTTTTAATCACTTAACATTACCGAGCTAAAGTTGCAACTCATTATCATCTTCATCGCTAACAGGTATCAGCGTGATCCACCACCCAATAAACACCATTTAAGCGATGATTCGACTTCTTATGCACCGAATTAATGTCGAACGAGATTATTGTCATTGTTTTGGTCAAAAATCTGATTAAGGATAATGTAACCAAACTTTGAATGTGAGGTAGAGTGCTTGATGTGTTGAACAATTGTATGAACGAATAAGAAATGTATGGCAATGAACACAAATATTTATACGAGGAAAAAGCCCTTGATCAATGAATGATCTCCGGCATAAAAAACCTTGGGTGATGGAAACTACCGATCACCAACTATATTGCATAAAAAGGTTACAACTTTGGATGATATTTAGCTTGTTACAAGAGAGATCTAATGTGTGTATGAGATCTGTATTCGGTCTCGGCGAGGCGGCGGGTAGCTTCAGCCTTTTCAACTCTTTCGAGTTGCAAATCTTTCTTGGCAGACTCAAGTTCCGCCTTGGTTTGTTCCTGATCAGTTAATAAAGAAGTAAGTTCTTCAATCTCCTTATTTCTAAGGGAAAGGGTTGTGCAAGTTTGTACCTCTCTCTGCTCACTCCTTTCCCTATGAGAACGAGCTTCATCACGGGAGGCAAAGAAGACGACATCTCCTCTATGTTCTCTGGGTTTTCACCGCTGGACATGGAGATCAAGAAAATAGTTACACACCTTTTAAAGAAGAAATAGATGAGGAAGACGAAAAGGTTTCACAAACAAGTGCATAAAGAGGAAGTTGCACAAGAGTATATATACTCATCGCCATCAATGCTCTCGAAAACCGTAAAACACCTTTTTCAGGAAAACACGGTTTTCAAGGTAATAAAGGTGAGTGGGGAACAAGAAGGGGCTTCACACGCGCGTAGAAACCACGTTTGGCGATGCCCAATTAATGTTTGACGTCTGACATGGGTGACAACCTGTCACAAAACTGTCACATGTCCACATTAAGCACAGTACCTTGCACCAACTTGCCTGCCATAAATCAAACATTTTCAAAATTCAAATTATAAAAACTTCAGCTTGAAGAAAAACAGATATCTTCTACAAGAAGTTTCTTCATACCCCGCGCCAAGCAACTGGCCTAACTCTCAACAACAAAAGCGCACACTTCATTTTTTTAGTCCAGTGCTCCACCTACTTGCCATTGGCGCATAGGAACAACACTGGACTTGGGGGACTTGAAGGGGTATGGTCCCAAAAACCTTGCGCAAGCGCATAGGACCATACCATAACTTTATTCCAAAATCATCTCAAAACAAGACCTTGCGCGGCCGTGCAGTGGTTCTGAACAAGGTTTGGAAGGATCAGCCTTCGATGACCATGCACCGAAAAAAGGAAAGAAAAATATTCAACTAACACCCTTGCGCGGGCTCGCGCAAGGGTACAATTAAGCTTGAAGAGTTAACAAAAGACAAGTCTTGAACATCTCTGCGCGCATGAGATAAGGACTTGAAAGGAATCTTTTTTGTTTTAACAGAATAGACACGTGGCAAAGGTAATGGTTTACAGCTGTAGACCTTCCAGAAGAACTTAAATGATCATCGTGCATGGCTTCATTCAGTTATAACCGAATGTGACGTGGTAGCATCCCAGACGCCCATCAAAATCACGATGATGAAGAAAAATCTACATAAAACCACTTTCCACGTGGCATCTCCCCAGCCGTTGATCAGATCCATGATCCGTGTGCATGGATGTAGAAATAACTTATTACCAGAAAAGGAGATAACTGTAACGGAAGAGATAACCCTGTCATTACCTCCGTAACCTTTTTGGCGC
This sequence comes from Helianthus annuus, assembly GCF_002127325.2. Taxonomy (NCBI): domain Eukaryota; kingdom Viridiplantae; phylum Streptophyta; class Magnoliopsida; order Asterales; family Asteraceae; genus Helianthus; species Helianthus annuus. Next base: position 3,960,155 of record NC_035445.2, read on the forward strand.
CAAAACTCTGGTTATAAATATGGGAACTCAGGTATGATCTCACAATCTACTCTCACATACTTTCACCTCTTACTACTTCATCTTTTTCTTTGAGATCACTGTACTTATTCTCACGCCGGATGGTGGTCATGAAGAGAACCCTCATTCTCCTCATGGAGAGTCTAATGGCTTTCTGTTTTGCAGTTTTCTTTGGTGAAGTAGCTCCATCCGGCAATCAATGAGAGGATTAACCCTTTTATGCAGAAACCCTACCACCAGATCTAATTGATTCCGATCATTTTAGATCTGGTGTTTCTTCATAGAGAGTATGTATGCGAGTGTGTGTAGTGTAAAAAACTGTTATCTATTCAAGCTCAACACCCCTTTCAAATATCTAAGATATCCTACCTAACAAACTATCCGAAAATCAAGCTAGCCATCCACGTTCATCATTAACGGTCAGCAGCCTCATGCACATGCTCGAAGAGGAGCATATTCCCCGATATTCCAGTTTAGAATGACTCCACTCATAAGATACCTGCAAAATGAAGCTAATAACATAGGAAACTATCGTTAGATAGTTAGAATAATAATAATAATAATAATAATAATAATAATAATAATAATAATAATAATAATAAGGATTCGGGATCCTCAATCTTTCTGCACCATTCGCTAAGGATCAATGATCCAGGATGACGTAAGGATATGAGATCCACAATTATTAAAAATCTATCCCTAACAATTTTCCCCAAATATGATGAGTTGGATGCCAATCGGATAAGGCATATTTTGTTTAAATCAGACTAGCTGTTGCAAGTTGATTCTAGCTGTTACGATCCCTGACATCAGCAAAGAGACTACCTGCAACTAACATCATTATAAATAGGGTAGAGATAGAGATGAGATTTCCCATTTAAGATCAAGAATTTCTCATTTAAATACTCATCCAGAGACTATCCAGGTACCCTCTCTCTCCCTTCTCTTTTCAATTCTCATTCTGAATAACCATCTTCTTCTTCGCCATAGTCCACCAAAGAGTCAAAACTTACTAAAAGAACCCTCGTCTGAATTCTGCCGATTCACTGATCCTGAGATTGATCAGTTGCACCCTTGTTTTCTAGAGGGAACCATCTTCAGGCCCTTCGACTCTTCTCTGAAAAGTGATTGTGTATCCAACACTTGGGTTTGCTTTCCTGCTACCCCCTTTCAAATAGGCTTCACATATCCATTCCAAGCATTCACCCAAAGCTTCTTCACTTACAACGGCTTGTGTTATAGCCAAGGGATGCCCACGTTATGGAGAGTCCTGTATACCCTAGAGCAAATCATCAGCAAGGAGGGTTTAAGCCTTGATCTCACCGAGCTTCAACACTTATACAACCCTGTTAGCCACAGATGTCACGACCCCCGACCCCACCCTGGACGGAATAGGGAGCCGCGAGCAGCCCAGTGGTACCGGTGATTATTTTGAAAAACATTGCAGCGGATATTTCATCAGGACCGTGAGTTAGAAAAAATATCAGAGTTTAGAAAAACCGGATTTATATTTAAATAGATGGAATAAATTCCATGTTTTACAAAGGTAGCTTTTAATATAAACCTGATTACATAAAACAACTTTTCTTAATTTTTATTTAATTGATAAATCAAGCCACTTCTGTAAGCCTTTTTGGTGTCGTATCCAACTCTTTTTCCGATCTACTGTAATTACCTGAAACGCGTTTTAAAAATGTTTTGTCAGCAGGAAATACTGAGTGAGTTCATTCATTTTTGTAAAAACACATTTGTTATAATTCACAGCATTAAGAGTTTTTACATTTGCTTCTTTAGGATTGGCAAAGACTTAATCACTGTAAAATATAACCGGAAAACAGTATTATCAATTACAGTATTAAGAGCGATTACAATGTTTCTGATATCAACCAACTACCCACAGTATTTGTCACTCGACCCATTGGCCCATTCGTCCAATGGTGTCTGTGACTATGGTCATATCACCCCTTGGCTAACTCGTTGTCCAATGGTGAAGATTATCAAGTAATGTATACAAAACCCCACATACCGGCTGTAACTTGGTGATTACAAAGACTTAATCCCTGTAATTATAACTTTGAAAATAACTTGGAGTTTTGTAAAACAGTTGATAAAAAGAGAATGACTCACATTATAAGCATGCAGTATTTAACAAGCTTCATGATTCAGATTCTTCTGAGAATTAGTATCTACTTTGATTGTAAGTGTATGGGGTGAAGTTTAGCCTATTGGTAAGCCTGATAATCTAAGTTAAGCGATAATGCACACGAAACTAGGTAATTAACTAATACAGCATTTACGATAACTCACGAGATTAAAACCCTCACGACGAATGACAAAGTGCAATCACTTAAACATCCATCGGATTCACAACGAATGACAGAGTATTCCCCGAGTTCGGGTGGTACTCAAACATCCTGTCAGAATCACGACTAATGACAAAGGATAACTCAATTTGAGCAACACTTAAACATTCATCGGATAGTTTAGATCGATCGGACATTGAATCGTAGCAGCGATCGAGTAAATACCCTGTATCGTAGCAGCGTTTCGGGATTGTGTGTGTTTGGTAGTAAAACGGCTATAACTCGAAGTGTAAGACGAATTTTTCCGTCGTTCCAACTCCAGAAATCAAGTCCCAAACACCCCTATTTATACACAAAATTTGACCCCCCTCGCGTGACGCGAGGGGTACCCCTTGGGCGTCGCATGGCGCGAGGGGTCACCTTATCTCATATGGTTGCCACGTGTGTTTGGAGTTCAGCTGAGTCGACGGAATTGATATTCTCGAATTTGACAGCAAGATATGTGGATAATCGTCGAGTAGGGAATACTCCCACCTGAGTTTTAGGGGCCCTGATCCTGATTCTGGGTATTCTGAAAATTTTAGGAGTGGTGCAGGATTACTTGGGTGTCTCAACTAGGGTTTCCTATTGGGAAAATAAAATAATAAGTATGACTTTTGATGAGAGTTGTTTACAAAATAGAATAATAAATAATAGTTTTGGGTAAATCACAAAAAAAGGAAATAAGATGGTGAGAAAAGAGGATGGACCCACTTTATAACTTTAGGGTTCAATTAGAAAATCTCCTGGTATAAATGTTGGGTATAACTTTTGGGCTATTAAAAAAATATATATTGCACTTGTGGTAAGTATAGTACCCCTAATTCAACCTTGTCCCGAAATCCTGAGACAGAATCCCAATCAACTTAGTCGGGCAGAGCCCTGACATAAGTTATGAGGCTCAGATCAATCGGAAAGGGTAGCGGTGATCGGGAGTTAAAATACTTAAAACGGGCATGGCCTCTTTATTACTATTAGAGAAAGAAAGAAAAAAGAAGAAAAATAAGAATATTTAAAGAATTTGAGAGAGATCTAAAGAAGGAAAGAAGGCATGTAAAAGACTGAATACTACCTTCTATTTATACCGGTAAAATGCGTGAAGGCTACGCAGCTTTTCAAAAAGGTATTGTCATCTTACGTATTTATTGTAAATGAATTTAGTTTACTATTTTATTTTATTGTCTTTGTCATTCATTTTACTTTACCCAACTGACATATGTCATATTTATTTAATATATATATTATTATATTCATATGCTTATCCTTTAGTTATTATTATTATTATTATTATTATTTTATTTAGAATTGGACACGTACACATCATACACATCTACTCATTTGTTTTGAATTAAATTTGTGAGTTTGATATGTATATGTCCACTAGCTTTACTAGCTTTTTACAGTTTAGTTATTATTATTATTTTATTATTTATTATATTTAAAAGAACATACGAAATATTCAACTTTCAAATATTTTATTATTATTTTATTTATTATTATTATTATTATTATTATTATTATTAATTTAACTACTTTATTCTTTTGGCGTGTATAACTTCTAAAATATGACGTTCTAGAAAATAATAAATATGTTATTAGGATGAGAATATTTATATCTACATTTTGAACCAAGTTTCTTTAAAACAGAGTAGGTTCAAATATAATATATTTTTATAATTTAATTAGTATACGGTTACTAGGTCCGTCTAAATATTTCATATTTGTAACAATCAACTTACTCGTATTCTACCTGCTTAATAAAATAAGTTTTTATATACTTTTATTTTATTTAGAAAGGTTACCCATCTTAGGGTCAATTAATTAATATAATATTTCAACCAAATATATAAAATGGTGTTAAAAACTATTTGGGTTGAATATTTATATTAAAAATAAACTAGTTACTTGTTATTAGTGGTTAAACCTGAAATTCTTATATGATAAAAATAGGAATGTTACATCCTCCCCACCTTGTTTTAAATCTCGTCCTCGAGATTTGAGTTACGATATTTCTTTTAGACTTTATGTCATATTTTAGTCAATAAACATAATATTAAGGTAGATGACATAGAATTAAAATATCAAATTTGGGGAATACGAGTTGTACCATAAGTAGGATTCAATGGTTCAACTGAAATAGTTCAAGAAATCGATGACAAACGAATGAGATGAAACGATATAATTTCCAAAGTGACTAGGTTCAAGCCAAAAGATATATGATCAATAGATATTTTAAAATGAATGTGAAGGATTTTTAGAATCAATAAAATTCTTTGTCAAAAGAAAGCTTACTTTGATTGGCAACTGAGGAAGACTTAGAATTGACAGGTTCAAAATGAAATAAAAGCATGAAAATGATTTGTCAAATATCAAAGTGTTGAGATGAGTGAATTGCAAAGATATACCAAAAGACAATAGAGTTAGTGTATTATTGTTTAGAGTTCCAAGTTGTTTTAATTGTGAAACAATGTGATATTACACTATTAGTGACCATATTGTTCATACTATGTTCTTAGAGATCGAAATATAATAAAAATAAGTTGTTTTGGCATGAACAACCATTATATTATATTTGTAAATCAAATGTAATATATATTATTTGTGTTCCTGTCTGAACCGTATCTTACATATCAAATGTAATATATATTATTTGTTATACATTTTTACTATATCTAAATGGTTACTACTTTTAAATAAATAGTATTGTAAAATAACTTATATTTACTATGTAATATATATTACAAAACTTCACAATGAAGTTATTACTTTACAAAATATTTTAGTATTATTATTTTATAAAAGAAATCACTATTATTTATAATGTTAAATGAAAGTTGTAAATAAATGTGTAAAAATATTTATTGTACAAAAATATTTATAAAATATTTTGTAAATATATAACACTTAATGGGTCGATTCTATGTGATTACTTATTTTCATTTTGAAATCATATAACGTTGTGAAATATATTTACAAATGTTGTAAATAAGTGAAAATGGGGACTATTACAATGTTCTCCTAACCCAACGTAGTTGATGACTACTATATTATTCTTATATGGTTATTTTCTTGCCAGAGTGTTATGGTACATAGTTACCACAAAACATGTGATACATAATTATTTATTTTATTTGTCCCTCTAATTCTTGTATTGTTTTATGAAAATATGTTTTCTCTTTACAGTACAAAGTATATATATATATATATTTTTATATATAATTAAAATTTACTAAATAAGTATGATGACTTAATTTATATACATTAAATAGTTATTATCATGGTTGGATATTGGTTAGTGCTGCCTTGTTTAAGCATAGGTGATCAGTCCATGCCTAACTAAGGCTAGGCTATCCAATACCTGTCCTTGACAATAACCCTAGTACCTAAAATAATACCAACACTACAATTAATATATTATTATTAATAATAAAACTAATATTAATTACCGATAATAAATAACTAAACTTAATATAAATTCTTTACCTCAATGGTTTTAACAAAATTTATTGAATTGATATCAAAGAGTCATCGTTTTACAATAATGCGGTTCATAGTGCAAAAAGCGGAATGATATTTGAGTTTGGATAAAATAATAAATCGGAATGAAGCCCTCCAGTGGTCTTCATAAATCAAACGAACCACATGCGTAACAAACAGTGCATGTGTAACGTGTGGATTTATCAAGAAATGAAATAGATCAATATTCGCTACTATGAAAGAAATGCTCATGGTATGATGACCATTAGGGGGAATAGAAATGTAAAAGTCTATTCACAGAGGTTAAAATTTTAACAAAAGAAATTTAAGAATTTTTATCTGGAATTTTATGTGATAACCGTTGTTAAGTGACATTACCAGGGAATGTCGAATAAAATGAAATAGGGAATTTGCAAAGGTATATGACTCTTTTTGCAGTGATAATAATTATGACTCTGATTAGACTGTGCATCGATGGTTGTAAAATCTTGTTACAACGTACCTCAACGAGATTCATGTCGTTTATAGGATTGCGTGGCAAAGTGCTTCTTTTTTATTAGTAGTTCTTCTACTGACGGAATTAGCATTGGTGTCATCGTGCCCAATTTATATTTTTCAAAGGTCTTGCCTCGAAAGTTGTGTGTGATATATTTCAACGTCTATGGACGTATAATTTAAGTTTCATGTGTTTTCTTGTGCACTAGCACAACTTTACATGCTTCTTACTTGCGTTAATAGTTTATGGTAACTCATTGGAAATTCTTATACTTTTGATGGCGTCCCAACTTAAAGGGTTTTCATTTGTTTATTTTATCACACGAGCTACGAGACAAATGATCAAACGAAATAATGTTTGATATCAGAAAAGAGATTCCTAATAAAGAAATCTAGACGCATATGCTTGTGCTTTATTCCTATTTGGCTTTTGGAATTCCTTATATATATATATATATATATATATATATCTATATAAAATCATATAGCTGTAATATACCTACCCTCTATAAGGTCAATGTATTTAGTAGATTCATATTTCCAAAAAACAAGTCAGATATCTGGTCATGATATTATTTAGGGAAATCTTGTCACTGATTTGACATATTATTTACCCCGTCTTATCCGGTTCGCGTCGGAGAGGTAACTTCAGTATATCCAGACAAGCTGGAGAGTCTGCTACTCTATACCCAGTTTTGCCGGAGAAAATTTTCTATTTCCCATAAATAGTATCTTTTCAAGATTTTAAAAGTGCCTCTTTTATTAGGGCTTTTATCCAGAATCAAGGAAATTTATATTCCCATAACATATTTTATTCTAGACCATGTAATATCAATAAGCAAGGATTAATAGCAATTAAGTGTTATTGCTTATTTATCGTACCTTGCAATGTTCTAATTACCATTCTTATGGTATATCAATATTCATTACATTATACTTATATAAGTAATTTATCTTGAAGATTATATTAAGGCAAAATTCTTAAGTTCAAGTCTAGATATCATCCTGAGTGCTATCAGATAATATTAAGTTCCTAACTCTCCGTTTAAACTTAGGTATTATTACAACTCCTAATTGCTTTAAACAAGTGGCTTAGCTTATACTAAGGCATCTTTTCTTATGTTCAAGTCTAAATACTATTAGATGTGCTACCAGATAATAGCAATCTCCTAACTCTTTTATTTAAGCTTAAGTATTATTATCACAACACTTACAGGCTTAAAGCAGTGGCTCTGATACCACCTTTTTACTGTCACGACCCCCGACCCCACCCTGGACGGAATCGGGAGTCGCGAGCAGCCCAGTGGTACCGGTGATTATTTTGAAAAACATTGCAGCGGATATTTCATCAGGACCGTGAGTTAGGAAAAATATCAGAGTTTAGAAACACCGGATTTATATTTAAATAGATGGAATAAATTCCATGTTTTACAAAGGTAGCTTTTAATATAAACTTGATTACATAAAACAACTTTTCTTAATTTTTATTTAATTGATAAATCAAGCCATTTCTGTAAGCCTTTTTGGTGCCGTATCCAACTCTTATTCCGATCTACTGTAATTACCTGAAACGCGTTTTAAAAAAGGTTTTTTCAGCAGGAAATACTGAGTGAGTTCATTCATTTTTATAAAAACACATTTGTTATAATTCACAGCATTAAGAGTTTTTACATTTGCTTCTTTAAGATTGGCAAAGACTTAATCACTGTAAAATATAACCGGAAAACAGTATTATCAATTACAGTATTAAGAGCGATTACAATGTTTCTGATATCAACCAACTACCCACAGTATTTGTCACTCGACCCATTGGCCCATTCGTCCAATGGTGTCTGTGACTATGGTCATATCACCCCTTGGCTAACTCGTTGTCCAATGGTGAAGATTATCAAGTAATGTATACAAAACCCCACATACCGGCTGTAACTTGGTGATTACAAAGACTTAATCCCTGTAATTATAACTTTGAAAATAACTTGGAGTTTTGTAAAACAGTTGATAAAAAGAGAATGACTCACATTATAAGCATGCAGTATTTAACAAGCTTCATGATTCAGATTCTTCTGAGAATTAGTATCTACTTTGATTGTAAGTGTATGGGGTGAAGTTTAGCCTATTGGTAAGCCTGATAATCTAAGTTAAGCGATAATGCACACGAAACTAGGTAATTAACTAATACAGCATTTACGATAACTCACGAGATTAAAACCCTCACGACGAATGACAAAGTGCAATCACTTAAACATCAATCGGATTCACAACGAATGACAGAGTATTCCCCGAGTTCGGGTGGTACTCAAACATCCTGTCAGAATCACGACTAATGACAAAGGATAACTCAATTTGAGCAGCACTTAAACATTCATCGGATAGTTTAGATCGGTCGGACATTGAATCGTAGCAGCGATCGAGTAAATACCCTGTATCGTAGCAGCGTTTCGGGATTGTGTGTGTTTGGTAGTAAAACGGCTATAACTCGAAGTGTAAGACGAATTTTTCCGTCGTTCCAACTCCAGAAATCAAGTCCCAAACACCCCTATTTATACACAAAATTTGACCCCCCTCGCGTGACGCGAGGGGTACCCCCTTGGGCGTCGCGTGGCGCGAGGGGTCACCTTATCTCATATGGTTGCCACGTGTGTTTGGAGTTCAGCTGAGTCGACGGAATTGATATTCTCGAATTTGACAGCAAGATATGTGGATAATCGTCGAGTAGGGAATACTCCCCCCTGAGTTTTAGGGGCCCTGATCCTGATTCTGGGTATTCTGAAAATTTTAGGAGTGGTGCAGGATTACTTGGGTGTCTCAACTAGGGTTTCCTATTGGGAAAATAAAATAATAAGTATGACTTTTGATGAGAGTTGTTTACAAAATAGAATAATAAATAATAGTTTTGGGTAAATCACAAAAAAGGAAATAAGATGGTGAGAAAAGAGAATGGACCCACTTTATAACTTTAGGGTTCAATTAGAAAATCTCCTGGTATAAATGTTGGGTATAACTTTTGGGCTATTAAAAAAATATATATTGCACTTGTGGTAAGTATAGTACCGCTAATTCAACCTTGTCCCGAAATCCCGAGACAGAATCCCAATCAACTTAGTCGGGCAGAGCCCTGACATAAGTTATGAGGCTCAGATCAATCGGAAAGGGTAGCGGTGATCGGGAGTTAAAATACTTAAAACGGGCATGGCCTCTTTATTACTATTAGAGAAAGAAAGAAAAAAGAAGAAAAATAAGAATATTTAAAGAATTTGAGAGAGATCTAAAGAAGGAAAGAAGGCATGTAAAAGACTGAATACTACCTTCTATTTATACCGGTAAAATGCGTGAAGGCTACGCAGCTTTTCAAAAAGGTATTGTCATCTTACGTATTTATTGTAAATGAATTTAGTTTACTATTTTATTTTATTGTCTTTGTCATTCATTTTACTTTACCCAACTGACATATGTCATATTTATTTAATATATATATTATTATATTCATATGCTTATCCTTTAGTTATTATTATTATTATTATTTTATTTAGAATTGGACACGTACACATCATACACATCTACTCATTTGTTTTGAATTAAATTTGTGAGTTTGATATGTATATGTCCACTAGCTTTACTAGCTTTTTACAGTTTAGTTATTATTATTATTATTTTATTATTTATTATATTTAAAAGAACATACGAAATGTTCAACTTTCAAATATTTTATTATTATTTTATTTATTATTATTATTATTATTATTATTATTATTATTATTATTATTATTAATTTAACTACTTTATTCTTTTGGCGTGTATAACTTCTAAAATATGACGTTCTAGAAAATAATAAATATGTTATTAGGATGAGAATATTTATATCTACATTTTGAACCAAGTTTCTTTAAAACAGAGTAGGTTCAAATATAATATATTTTTATAATTTAATTAGTATACGGTTACTAGGTCCGTCTAAATATTTCATATTTGTAACAATCAACTTACTCGTATTCTACCTGCTTAATAAAATAAGTTTTTATATACTTTTATTTTATTTAGAAAGGTTACCCATATTAGGGTCAATTAATTAACATAATATTTCAACCAACTATTTAAAATGGTGTTAAAAACTATTTGGGTTGAATATTTATATTAAAAATAAACTAGTAACTAGTTATTAGTGGTTAAACCTGAAATTCTTATATGATAAAAATAGGAATGTTACAACAGATCCCATCGGTTCCTCTTTAAAGCCGAGCCTCAGCATCCCCAACCACTTTTGAAAACCACTAAAAATGATACCAACTGTAGAAACCAGTTCTTTTTCTTCAGGAGAGACTCCATTCCCAATGGGAATAGTCTTCCTAAAAAGTGGAACTTGAAGGGTAGGATTTAGGATCCTTAGGATAGAGCTATAGAAAATTCCTTTCTTATTAAAGAGGATAACTGATCCTTAATTTTCTTATTTGTGCAGTGACCAGCTTCGCTACATTGAGTGATACTCTGCCACGGCTGAAAGGGTTGCTGCCTTTTGGGCCCTGGATTCAACTGTTAGAACATTTCATCCAAAGGTTAAAGATTTAGAAGAAGCCACATCTGCCTCCTACACCATGTCAAGTAAGTATCCGTACATATATACGTAAGTGTTAAATTAAAATAAAATATGAATACTTATATGAGTTTTATCCTTGTAGGTGCTGCCAAATCCTCATCCAAGTCTACTTCCTGGTTTTCCCTAGGAGAGGTTGAGGGCATCATGTCTCCATGATCTATCAAGAAGGAGCTGGCCACAGGCCCAAGCCAGACGGAGGTCAAAAGCATGACTACTCGTGCCAAGTCCGGGACCAAGAGGAAGAAGACAAGTGAACCATCTGGTGACGCTCCCCATATTGAACAGCAGATCCATGATTTCATCTCTGAGGTAAGGATCACTGATTCTCAATTCTGGAATTCATTTTAAGGATCACCAATTCTGATTGTTATCCTTTATTGTTTGTAGAAACTTGTTGAAATCCAAGCCATCCAGAGCAAACGCTTGGCCGAGGCTGAAGAGGGTTTGATGGACCTCTAGGCCATGGCTGCTGCCAAAGACGAAAGGATCTCTCAGCTGGAGAAAGAGGTGAAGGCTTTGGAGAAGCAGGTTTTGATAGCTGAAATCAAGGCTAACAAGGATGGTTGGAGATCACTGAGGAGGCCAAAGTCTCTGCTGCAATTGTGATCCTGAAGGCAAAAATCAAGATGGTGAAAGAGGCCACAGACCCTGCCTTCGAGAAAGCTGACTAGGATGTTGCTGGCTGGAAGCAGAGGCTGCAGGAGCTGGGTGAAGAGGAGCTTGAAGATATGTCGATGCTGGAGGCTGGTCCAAGCGGCACAAAGGATCCTGTGGAGGCAGCGGCTGGTGGTAGTGGTGAAGGTGGCGAAGCTAAGGTGGATGAAGCAGCGAAGGTGTAGGCTGCTGAAATAGGCGGTGATGGATAATTTAGACGAGGCTGGAGCCCATTTTTATGTTTCTTATTGTTGTTGGTATTTTAAACATTTGGTCTGTAATAATTTCGAACAATAGTTGCTAGGGCTAAGGATCACTGATCCTTTGAACAATAGGTAGAATGACAGCTGGTGGAGGGATCCTCTATTTGGGGGATGAAACCACTGTTATCCTGTCGTCTTTACTTTCCTGCACTTTTATTTCCTGCATAAATGCTTAACTATTAGCTAGCCCTTATCTGGCATGGGTGGATGGTCCATGTTTTGCTGGTGAAATCCAGGCCAGATGATTTTGGTAAATATGAACGGGTTTAAATAATATTAAACTTTTTTACTACATATGTTGTTGTTGATTCTTTCCTCTTTGTGTTTCCCTTATTGTTAAATTATATTTTCTGTTTTCCAAAATATCATCGCCAATCAACTGGAAAGTTATTGGAAATCTAAGGATAATGTTAAACTTTTAATAAAAAACTTGAAGTGTTTGGACGAATGTGAATCAATGATCCTTAACCAAAAAGAATAAGAGACAACTCGCAGCTTAGAAAAAGTTAGGATACAACATACCAGAGAACCCAAGTTAGGATCCTAAATCCTTATAAATAACTACGGAATAAATAAACTGTAGAAAGTAAAGGTTCAAGGATCCAGGATCCTTAGTTTCAGAACTTGTATAACTCGAAAGCTCCAAGAACTTGTAAAGAAAATAAACTTGGGACTGAGCCAAACAATTGGGAATGAACCCAAAATAACTGGGGACAAGCCCAAATAAACTGGGAACAAGCCCAACAAACTGGGGACAAGCCTAAATAAACTTGAGCTAATGTGAAAACGTTAGAAACCTAAGATTACTGGGGTACAACCCATCCTGGCGACTAACCCATCGTGAGTGACATGAAAATGCCAAAACCTTAGGAACGGATGTATGGTACGTCTACCATTATACTTAGGATCCTACATATAGCCAACAGCAATGAAATTGTCAGCCCCTAAAGCGGCTACTGGTCGCATTGCCTCAAACTATACTTGGATAACGTGCGCTACTGGCGGTGTCAAAACTCAATTCGTGTAAAAGGTGAAAACGTTTAAACCTTAGAAGGTAATAGATACCTTAAACTGGGGACAAGCCCTAAAAACCTTGGAGAGGTGGCCAATCTCTTGATCCTTAGTCAAAAATGTTAAAAATTCTGCAAAAACTTAAAACTTGATAAAATTGGAAGTTAAAAACCTAGCATCCTTTCCTTATAATAAGTAAAACATATTATGGAATAATTAGTAAAACATTACCAATCCTCCTGCCAAAATAGAGTATTAAGACCTCCAAATATCCTTAATCCTTTCTACATAAAGTACTTCTTTAAATGAACAACATTCTAAGCTCTTGGTAGGAGATCACCATCCATTGTTAATAAACGATATGCCCCCTTTCCAGCTTCAGCTTCGAATATATAGGGGTCTTCCCACTTTGGTGCTAGTTTGACATTGGCAGGATTCGTGGTATTCTGGAATGCTTTCCTTAGTACCAAGTCACCAACTTGAAACCTTCTGACCTTGTTATTTTTGTTGTACGCTCCAGCTACTCTTTGTTGATAGCTAGCCAACCTTATTCTTGCCAAATCCCTGAGCTCTTCTATGGTATCCAGATCTTGAGTTAGGCTTTCAACATTTTTTTCAGGATCACGGATGCTTGTTCTGGCTGTAGGGACTACCATTTCTGTGGGGATCACTGATTCAGCTCCAAAGACTAGGGACAATGGAGTTTGACCCGTGGCATTATTCGGAGTTGTTCTATCAGCCCATAAGACATATGATAACTCTTCTGCCCATTTTCGTTTTTTGGATCCAAACTTCTTCTTCAAGTTGATGATGATGTTGTTGGATGATTCTACCTGACCATTAGCTTGTGGGTGGACTAGTGTTGAAGTTATCATCCTAATCCCACAGTTGTCACCAAAGTTAGTAGTTTGACTCCCAATAAATTGGGAGCCATTATCACAAACAATTTTGGAAAGAATTCCAAATTTAGTAATGATATTTTTTTAACGAAGGATATAACTTCCTTTTCTCTAACTTGGGCAAAGTCTTCTACTTTTATCCACTTAGAGAAATAATCAGTCATGGCTAACATGAACACCTTTCCTCTTGGTGCCTTGGGAAGCTTTCCTACTATATCTATTCCCCATCTCATGAATGGATAAGAAGAGGATATTGGGTGTAAAGGCTCTGCCATTATAAACAAAAAATAAATCAGTTCAAAATTAAAATGACTCGCTTTAGTTTAAAACGTAGGAAAACGAATAAAAAAAGCTTCATTTTAAAACGTAAGAAAACGAATAAAAAATTCTTTTTAAATAAAATAACGTTTCAAAAACAAACTAGTAATAATAATAATAATTAAAGAAAACAAAATGACAAAAAAAAACAGAAGGGTTTAAATCGCATTAATGTAAAAGTTGAAGGAGGGGATACGTTTAGTAGAAAAGTGGGTACATTTAGCAACACCCATTTTTATTTATAATTAGAGAGATATAACGTATCATTAGATTTATGAATTATAACTAGGTTTAAAGAAGTTCGCCGCGTTGCGGCGAATTTCTTTTGTTATTTAGTCTGTGTCTACATGTGTTTGAAATCACTACGAACGTGTTGTGAACGTAACTGCTAACAAGAATAAAAAGAAAATGTAGAAAAAAAACACTAAAAGATAACCGAAAGAAAATCAACCAAAAAAGTTGTATGGTAACGATGTTGTTCGTATGAAACCCGTGGTCAGAGATGAGCAAATTGTTCTGGGTACCGGTACCAAATTTGCCGATCCGAAAGATCTTAAGTACCAATTCGGTACCGACTTTTGGCGTTCCTGGTGCCGTTTCACTACCGTTTTTACCTTCATATACCGATATCGTAACCGGTATTTTCGGTATCAGTACCGATTCTGTATCGGTTGGCACCGAGCTCATCCCTACCCTTGAAACTAAAAAAAGAAAAAATTAAAAACTAAAGAAAATCAACAAAAAAAAGTTGTACGATACCGTTGTTCGTACGGTAACCTTGATTAGGGATGAGCAAATGGTACCGGGTAGCAGCACTGAATTTCCCTACCCAAAATATTTCCAATATCAATTCAGCACCAACTTTTGGTGTTTTCTGTATTAGTTCCGGTTTTTACCTTCAAGTACTGATACCGAACAGGACCGTCCCGGTATTTTTGATACCAGTACCGGTTCGATACCGTTTGACACCAAACTTATCCCAACCCTTAATATTAAAAAAATGATTAAAGTTAAAAAGGAAAGAAAATAACTATTATTATAATATTAAATAATAAAAGTATTAAAAAAAACTATATATTATTATAATTTTTAAATCACTATTCATTTCAATTCTAATCTAATATTAATTAATTAATAATCTAATATTAATTAATTAATTAATTAATAATTAATTAATTGATATATAATAAAGTAATAATAATTAGTTTAAATCTACTTGGGTACAAAGCTAGATGTTAACCGAATCATCATTTAGTTAACTTATAATTAGATGTATGAATTATAATTAGTTTAAATCTACTTGTGTACAAAGCTAGTTGTTAACTGAATCATCATTTAGTTAACATATAATTAGACTTAATTGAAATTGACCAATATAACCGAAGCTGATCGAAGCTCATCGGCTATCAAAATACAAAAAACGAAACACCCATTTATATGTTCGTTTAAACTTATAACTAAACAGACTTAACTCATCCCCTGTGGTTATATCTAAAGGGTTAGAAAAAAAGACGTTGGAGGCTCAGATGTTAAAAGATTCATTTTGGGTAAAAAGGTAAAACTGATATAACCACAGGGGTCAAAATCGTAATTTACTCATATATTTTTGTATTGAAAATCAAACCAATCACAAGCTAGACCCACACCCGTAACCAGTGGCCACAAGCTTTTGTAACTTCATAAGATGGCTCTCAATTGCAAACACATTATGTTGTGTCTAGTTTTTATTGTTGAGGGCTGGGGTCATGGGTGGTTCCAAATTCTTCGTGAATGATTGTCAAAAGGCAGCACTCCAAACCCACAATGACCACTTGGGACAAAGCCCGCATCTCCATGTGAAAAATCACACGGGTGAGAGGGGCGCGGGTCATAGGATCCGTACCATCCAAATATTGGGTAACTCGTATAGCACATTTCAGAACACCACCATTGTGATTAAGAAGGCTATAATCACACCATAATCGGTACTGTCACAACGGTTAAGGTTCCATGAACTGATCCACCTATTGTTACTTTGTTGGTTATCAGCCCAAGATCAAACACACAAAGTTTAATGCTATATTTCTTGCTTAAATGAAAAATGAGAGTACAAGAGATATTTATTCTACGTACACATGCTATTTATAATGAAAAACATAAACAAACACATGCTAAAATAAACCCATGTTCTCCTGTTATTTTGGAACAAACCCCATGTTAACTTCCAAACGTCCACTTCCAGGAAACTCGGTCAACATGGACCAAATATTCTGCTGACCCATTCCAGCTCCATGACCCATGGTTCTAACCCGTATCCATGCTCTAGTGACCCGTTTTCTACTTGGCAACTCATTTAACCACTACCGGTATCCTACTCAACCCGTACTTGACCCGTAAATAACCCGCAACATCAAGATTACCCAACATTCACCCCGTAATCTTGATGTGGGTTCTTTCTCCTTGCTACTTGCTTGATTCTTTCTGATTCGAAGTCTCTCGCTTGCTTGCTTCGAATCTCCTTGCTGATTTTCTATTCGAACCACACATGGCTTAGATCTTGCTCTTGCTAAACGAACCACACGGGTCCGATTTCTTTCTTTCTTGCGGCCTGCTACTTTCTTTCTTTCTTGCAGTACCACTGGGCGCTTTCATTCTTGCTAAACGACATGCTTCAGTTACTTGCTATCATGATATAACCGGAATCGGTTTTCATGCTTGATTCGATCCATTCTTGCTTGCTTACATCGAATCTTCTTGCTCCTCATGCTTGCTGACTTGCTTCAATAAATCACAGGCCACTTGCTACCTGATTTTCATGCGTTCGGACCTTCACTTGATCACTCCTGCAATTAATTCTTGCTCTTCCTTGCTTTTATTTCCATCGATGATGGCTGGGTAAATAATTCAGAGGTGTGCTGGTTGCTTGCTAACTTCACCATAATTACTTTCGTAATTTGCTTTATAATTTTTTTTTTAAATATGTGAGTTCAAAATTCAAACTTGGATTTGAATTTAAAACACCAAGACTTATCCACTCGGAACCACCATCTTCAATTTTGATTATTTTTTATTCATACTTATCATCACAAACAAACAGGAATGTTCGTTTCTCTTCTTCCTTCTATTAAATTTTCTTGCTGCTTCAATTCTTTCTCAACCTGAAAATTGATCATTGCTTCGTGCTTCATTCTTCCAATCACGACTTTGATCAACCTTGCTTGCTTTCACTTTCACTTTCACTTTCTTTCTGTTGAACACATATGTTGTGATAAACCGCTGCGGCAACTGCTTCTTATCGAGATCATACACTGCTACTGCTTCGTCTTCTCAGTTCACACAGAACCTGCAACTTTCTCGTCTCTCAATTTTCTCAGCCCCGCAGTTTAGAGGGCTG
Organism: Helianthus annuus; assembly: GCF_002127325.2. Taxonomy (NCBI): domain Eukaryota; kingdom Viridiplantae; phylum Streptophyta; class Magnoliopsida; order Asterales; family Asteraceae; genus Helianthus; species Helianthus annuus. The sequence continues at coordinate 3,977,596 of NC_035445.2, forward strand.
CTACCCCTTCTCCGAACACGCCTCTCAAAACGGCGAACATCAAGATTACCCAACATACTTCACCGGGAATTATCAACGGTTATGATAGCCTGATTTATTTAAAAAAAAAAAATAGGCCCGTTTCTCAGGAGAGCTCATGAACCATGACGAACTCCATTCAAGAAACAGATCGTCTCTGTTGGCAGCAGTAAGATTCAATATTGCACCGTGCCTGACCAGATAGTCTCAATTGGCGATCAAACGGACTGAGATTCAAAGGTAATAAACACACCATTGATTTGAACAATGGAGCTAAGAAAAGTTAAAGAGGTCCATTGTTTCCTCTAAAGAGGAAGGCAGAGTCGTCGATACTTGAAGAGCTAATCATACAAGTGAAGCAGAATGCAGGACATTGACATAGTATAAGCAGCTAAAACCATAATAATTTGACTTTATTACAACCATTTCATTTGTACTCACACCAAATGTAATACACTACAAGCATAAATGCAAATTAGATTGAGTAAACTCATTGAAGACCAATTCGTCTACAAATATACAGAAACATAGAAATGATCAACTCACCTTGGCCCAGATAGAACAAAAGGCAGTAATGATGTTAAATCTTTCTCCTGACTATTGTTTTTTTGTAGTCGAGGATCTGTGAAGTTATAATCCAAGTTTGATTCAATGTTCATTGCTCCTTCTATCACCATAACCACTAATGACATTGAAGGCCTTCGCGTATAATCGGTCTGTAAACACCAGGAAGCCATCTTCATCGTTTTCATGACCTCTGTACCATTTTTTTGCATATCTTCATTGTTTATGTCAACCATGTCTAACAACGTTTCTTGCTCCGAACATTTTTGAAAAACACGAAGTAAGTGCCAGCTTTCTTCTGGCTGAGAACGGTCAAAATTCTTTCTTCCACACAAGATCTCTAAGAGAACGATTCCAAAGCTGTACACATCCACCTTTTCAGTAATAACTGAGCTAAGCCATTCTGGAGCTAGATACCCAGGGGTTCCTCTCATCGTGGTCATCACTTGGGTTTGATTTCTATCAATGAGCTTAGATAGCCCAAAATCAGATACTTTGGCATTGAAATGATCGTCTAGTAGTATGTTTTGAGGTTTAATGTCCAGGTGGATGATTTTTTGCCTACAATCTTCATGGAGATATGCTAAACCTTTGGCTATATCAAGAATGATTTTCTTTCTGCATTCCCATTCAAGTATTTGCTCCCGAACTCCATGGTAGATCCACCGATCCAATGACCCATTGCTCATGAACTCATACACTAAAAAACTTTGGGATTTCCAAGTACAGAATCCTCTAAGTCGAACCAGATTCACATGGTGAATGCTGCCAATGGATTGAACCTCAGCTAGGAATGATCTCTTAATGTGTGAAAGACCTTCAAGGCGTTTTACTGCAATCTTTGTGCCATCTTTTAGATTCCCTTCAAAAACCGACCCAAATCCTCCTTCACCAAGTTTTTTACAAAAATTATCAGTGGCAGTTTTTAACTCTTCATAAGAAAACCGTGTTGGCATTCCTGGAACTTGATCTAAATACTCTTCCTGCATTTCAGCATCCCTTTTTCGCTTTAGGACTACATACGTAATAAACCCTATGACCACAACAAGCAGAAGCACACAACTTCCAATCGTAGAGCCTACAATTGTTGCAACTTGATGAGAAGAATGACGTGATGTAACATTCTGGACTTTTATGAAAGCTACAGTATTAATATCATTTCGATCAACACTCTTCATTGTGAATATCTCTGAAGTTAAGAAACATTTTCCACTTGAAGCATTTAAATAATACTGAAAAAACACTGCTTTGCATGAGCAACTGTTTAGACATGCTTGTTTGCAAGTATCCATATTCACCCCATCCATGTCGGCAGTAGAGGTGAAGTACCTAACATGTTCGAGTGTAATAAAATGTTGACCTTGTGTAGAATTACATGTGAGTGGAGTAACTTCATAGCAACCCAGGTTGGGTTGGTGATCGTCTACGGGTCTAAAATATTCTATTTCAGGACAACTACATTGTTGATTAGTTGAGCAAACGGAACTTCTTCCACAAACTAAAGGATAACTACACTCATCTACATAACCTGTAGTAAGATCGGCTACCACCATCCACCCTCCAGATGGCCGTTTCCCTTCAAACACTTGCAAATGCCCATTTGACATCAGTTTCATATACTGAGCCGATGATGCTTGAGGTATGCCAATCACAACGTCGGGATCACTTGACTCGGAAGAATATATGAAAAATGCCAAACCCCCATTCAAGTAGCTGACGTATTTTCTAACTTTATTTGTGTTGGGTTTGCCGTATAGATAGGTAAACCTACTGTAATAGGGTTGAGGTGGGTTTGAGTGAACATAAGCAAACAAACCTTTATCCGTGACTTGAAGAGAATACATACCTTCCGACGAATTGTCTAAGGAAACACTAGATTTCAATTCTTGACCTTGGAACAACTTTTGGCCAGGTAGCAGACAATCTGTTGGGTGATCAAAAGATTGCCAAACTACCGAGTTATTGTTATCAAACAAAACCAGATTTCCGGCATCAGTTAGGTTCATGCCAGCAACTGACTTTCCTGCAGTGTTTGTGGTCCAAACTATTCTTCCGTCTGCATCCTGTAGGAACAGTTCTCCAGCTGCGGTGAAATTCAATATCGCATTCTTCTTGACTCGATAGTCGCGGTTGGCGGACCAAATGACCTGAGTATCGGAGTATTTGGTTGGAGAAATAAATATGGCAAAGAGGTAAGAGGTACAATTTCCTTCACAGAAAAAACCACAGGCGAATTTAGCTATATTGGTTTCTCTAAGGAGCATGGGTTGGTCATTGTTGGTGGTCCATGTTGTGTAAAGATTTGCTGTAGGATGTAATTCCTCAGTGGGTGATAACATTAGAATTAGGAAAATGGCAAAGAAGAAACTACAAATCCTCATGAACACTTCTATGAAGATTGCATACCCAAAATGGCAATTAATATCTAATAAATTTTGAACATAAGTCAAGTCAATGCTATAGTTAATTCGTCTGATCAGCATCTTTAATCAATATAAAACTTCATGTAAAAATGTAGTTTGATATGAATTATTTTTCTAAACAAAAATAGAGATTCAACTAGTTATTGATCTCTAGACATTATCAACAGCTTTATATATTATTTTTACATAGAATGATATATTTTCCAAAAATATTTTCAGCCAAAATACAGCGTATCCATGATGAATTATCCAAAATATAACCCAAAATAGTTCTGGTATAATCCTCGATTATAATAGCTTTTTTTTTTTTGAGTGGTGAGAATCTTTAATAGATGAGAGAGAGATCTCATACCCTCCCAAAAAGAAGCCCCTAACCCCACTCTGACCGGAGCTTAAATAATTTTACATAACTTTTCTAAATTATTATTAAATGGTATTTTAAAATTAGTTATACAAGTTCATCAAATCAGGATATAAATTAACCCTTATGAGTGCGGGCCAAAAACAATTATATAAGGGTCTTTTACGGTCAGGTCAAGTCGGTAAAGAAGATGATATTTAAAGGATTACCGGACGCTTCGAACGAAAATTATATTTTCAAGTGGTGTAGGTGGTTGTCAAGCAAGTGTAACATTTTCGCTTGGCGTTTAGCTTTAGATTGAATCCCGACGAAAACAACTCTTATGAAAAGAAACATTGATGCAGGTAATATGGACTGTGTTCTTTGTGGTGATTGGGAGGAAAATGTTGAACATATTTTCACAGGATGCAGAATCGCTTTGGGAGTTTGGCAAGGGTTCTCGGCTTGGGGCAGAATTCCAGTTGTGTTTGCTTTCATGGTTAGTGATATGTTCGAGTTTCATAAATCATGTGCATAATCGACTATGAGGAAGGAAGTTATTCGAGGAAGTTGTTGGTGGGTGGATTTGGCGTACAAGAAATCAAAGTTTGTTCGAACATAAGAGTTTTAAGGTGGTGGATATAGTGGCGAATAACAAGACAACGAGTTTTCTTTGGTTTAAGCATAGGCAAAACAAAATTGTTGAGGATTGGAATGACTGGTGTAGTTTTCGTTTGATGTAATTGTTTTTGCCCTGGCGGCTTAGTTTCTCCTCGAAACTTAGTCGGGGGTTTTGGTTTTCTAATGAAGTTTAATTTAAAAAAAATAAAATAAAAAAAAATAAAAAATAAAAAAAACCTTTAAAGTGCGGGCCAAAAACAATTAAGTAAATCTTATGAGTGCCGGCCAAAACCATTTATATAAACTAACCTTTAAAGTGTGGGCCAAAAACAACTAAATAAATTAACTCAATATTTCTATGTCAAGGTTTTGCGGCTTTTGCCAATAAAGGGTAAAAAAGCAATATTAAGACATTAAATGTAAATTAAAAAATAAACCAAACCATTCAACGAATAATAGAATCTTTAGTGTTGACATTTTTTACCATAAACTTAAAAAAGAGACAATTACATAGGGTTGAAATAGTAAAGCCCAGATTTCTTCTTATTTTTTGTTTGCGTCCTTTCCCGCCTGCAACAAAATAAAAAACTTTATTCTAATTTTGGATTTTTTTTATATTTTGTATTATATTTTCTTTAAAAAAACATATATTGAAAACTTCTTACAAACATTGTGGATCCGCTAATCCACAAGGTGATCCATTGACGGTTTTATTAGATATCTTACAAACAATTTAATACTCTCTTTTTGAATAACATCCTAATTCCATTGACGGTTTTATTAGATATATTACAACGTACTAGAGCCGCTCTTTTTTTTTTATTAGATATCTTACTTGCCCATGGTTGTGTGGTGCTCGTCGTCGATGAAGTACGGGATGAGGTAAGCGAGTTGATGGATGAAGAAGAGCTAGAAGTGGGATCTGATACCATATAAAGTAGAGAGAACTTTTGTGTCTATGAAATTCTTCACTTATATTAATTAACAAAAATTTATAATATATAGTTAAATAGGGTTAGGTTCATTATTGAACAACCCCCTTATTATAAACACTAGTAAACTAAACATAGCTCTTAATTATCAATACACAAGTGTAAATCAATGGCCAAGATTTAATGATGAAAATATACTAGTGTATTTTACAATTTGATGATTAAATCAATAGTCAGGATTTGTTCACTCAGTTCACAAATACACTAATTTCACTCTAGAACCCCACGCTAAATCCAAGCTAATATATAGAACTAACTGAGAGCAGATCTAAACGATCTAGTTAAGGGAGTTCCAACAATAAATTTTACTAATAAATAATAAAAACTAGTGGTGGGATTCATGCGCTACATTACGGGTCTTTGGTTGGTATTGGTTTGGTTCGTTACAGTACCTACTAGGTTAGAACCCCGTGTATTACACGTGTTGAATAAATGTAATTTTATATATTAAATAATAAAAAGTTATATCTTTATGAACCTCGTATATTGTACGGGTTAAATAAATGTAATTTTATATATCAAATAATAAAAAGAGTTATATCTTTAAAAACCATGTGTATTACACAGATTGAATGAATGTAATTTTGTATATTAAGTACTAAAAACGTCGTATCTTTAAAAAACCCGTGTATAGTCGGGTTGAAAAATCTACCAAATAATAAAAAAAATTATATCCTTAAAAAACCCGTGTATTACACATATTGAATAAATCTAGTGTTACATAGCAAATGATAAAAAAAGTTATATTTTTAAAAACTTCCTGTATTAAACGGGTTATATAAATGTAACTTTGTATAATAAATAATAAAAAAATTATATTTTTAAAAACCCCGTGTTTTACACGAGTTGAATAAATATAACTTTGTATACCAAATAACAAAAAAAGTTACATTTTTAATAAATTATGATAACATTTAATTAATTTATTATTTATATCTTTAATATTTGATAAGTAGGAAAGAGAGGTATTTGTTTTAAAAATATATTAAATTAACAATTTAGATTTGAGGATAATATTTTATTAAACTATGATAAGATTTAATATTAATTTATTATTTATTAAGTTAATATAAGATAAGTATAGATTTGAGAATACATTCATTGAATGACACGTGTTCAAAAGTTGGTTTCTTTTATTATAGTAGATAGATGCGATATCAAATGTTGGTGTAGCAATAGACACATGTTTCATATCTATTTTATTTGGACAATAGCAGTTCGTTTTGTCATGGTATTGACACTCGATATATAGCTTACGACAAAAAAATATATTTATTTCGATGTTTAGATGATATCGTTTCGGCTCGTTATGGTAAAGAAAAAAATAAGTTATATCTAAGTATCTAACCATTAAATCTTGAACAAAACTTTTTTCATTGACACTAAAATAATAATAAACACGTCGTACCAGTATATTCAGAATTTAATAACATGTTTTATAATTTTATTAAAATAAAAAAAATCAATTATACTCTCTAATATATAAAAATAATAAATAAAAGAAAGAAAATGCAAAGGAAAAAAAGAATTAGGGTGTGGGATCGAACCAAGATCTGTATTTGGTCTTCCGGCTCCGGGGTTAGGTCTTCCAACCAGCTATTACTATTACGCGTGCGAGAATTCAAAAAAAAAAAAAAAAAAAAAAAAAAAAAAAAAAGAAGAAGAATTTAATGAGATACATGTACTCATAGCCTAATTGGCTCCACCTTTACCTCAACCAATTGTATGACAGAAGTCTAGAGCCGGCTTTGAGCCTGTTCGGTACGTGCCATCGCACAAGACCCAAAATATCTAGGGGCCTAAAATTGTTTAAAAAATATATAGTTCATGTTTATAATTATTAGGTTAGAAAAGTATAAACAAGTTCACCCTTTGGTTCCATGGATGCGGCACTCCCTCACGAACTGGCTATGCCGGGTTCGAATCCCTTGCGGATCTTTTTCTTTTCTTATTTTCTTTATATAGTGTTTTGTTTGTCTTTGGACTTTCAAAGAACTGATTATAAAAAGGCCCATATAGTTACACCAGTTGTAATATTGCTTGTCTTTTAGTTTTAATTTTAATTTTCACATTTAAATTTAGGCCTAAATAAATTTGTAAGTTCTGTCAATTTTTTTCTTCTCATTTAACCATTTACATAATATATTTTATATGTTTTTTTTTGTTTTTATATGTTTTTTTGTTTAAATTTGTAGGTTTTCTATTTCTCATTTAACCGTCTACAATATAAACTTAGAAGAACTCAATATTAAACTTAGAAGAACTCAATATCTAGTTCGGTTTGTTTTATTTGTATGAAAAGATTCATTTTGCCAAATTAGTTTGGATATGTTTAAACATATTATAGTTCTTCTCCTCAAAGGATTCAGGTGTTAGTTATTTTTGCTTGTCCAGAGGGTGTTGAAACTAATGTTAGGTCTATTAATTTATTTGTAATATAAAACTAGGATTTATTATTTTAATCGATTCTAGCATTCACTCTATGAACATGGATAATTATGATACATTGAAATATAGAGAAGAATCATCATGGTTTATAAATACTTGATTGGGAATTTACATTCAAAAATGCTAAAAAGCCTCACGATTCGTTTAAGTAATGTTTCAACGTAAGTTTGTTCATTTTGCTACACTATTTTTGATTTGTTTATTTTTACAACAATTATCGTCGTATTGTGATTTATTATATATGATTGATGAGTTTATATTATAGGAAGGGGCCCAATTTTTTTACCTCGCACGAGGCCCAAAAGTTTTTTAATTACCATTTTCGGAGACAGCCCTGGACAGAACTATACACCCTCTTTGTTATATTATATGTATATATGAGTAAACTGTAGTTTTAGTCCTTGTGGTTTATGCCAAGTGACACTTTGCAACCCTCTTTTAAAAAGTCGTCAATTTAACAACACAAAATTTCCAAATTGCATCAATGTAACCCCTTGCTCCTTAATGTCATCCAATTTAACTGTTACCCATTTAGGGCGCAAGGGTAAAATAGTCATTTCGCCACAATTACTTAATGAGATCAGTTACCCACCCCACCCCTTTTTCTTAGGGCATGTTTCGCTAAGCTTATTTAAGTGAAAAAGGACTTTTTGTAAAAAAGACTTATTGACTTATGACTTTTTGAAATTGTGTTTTTAAAAAAGTGTTCGGATTAGCTTATGGGGTGGGAAAAGCCAATAAGCCAATAAATTGTTTTTTTTTTTTAAAAGTGTTTGGCTTAGTTTATTGATGTAAAATGACTAAAAGGACAAACAAATATAACATAAGGAGTGTTAAATCAGTGGTAATCTGGTAATTTGGTGTTTGAAAAGTTATAAGTTGATAAAAAAGTCACAACATGTTAACTTCTCAAAAACTCTTTTTTCTTCCTTTCAAAAAGTCATTTTGAAAAGGAATTTTAGTTTTGCCAAACACTAAAACTCCTTTTTAGCGTTCTGATTAAGTCAATAAGTCAATAAGTTGGTTGGAAAAGCTTAGCCAAACATGCCCTTAATCCACTCAGTCTTACACCAACTAAACCACTTAAATCTTCCCGCCAACGATTCCGATTACTGAAAGTCCCTTGCACTGGATGGAACTCACCTGCGCTTGAAATCATGTTATAGCTATGGGAGGTATAGTCTACTTGAATCATTGTGATTTTAGTTGAAAGATAATAGTAAGTTTACTGATTTAGATATAATGTTGGTTGAATGTAATGATTTGGGGCTAATCTGAGGATAGTTTTGGCTGATTTCTGTATAAGGCTATACGGTATGGGAGAGGCTCATCCTTGGAGGATGACCCTCCACTCCACGTCAGTGCCACGTAGATCGGGTGTGAGGATGGGGCAAATAGGATGGAGCTAAGGAAATGGGGATGGGCCTAAAATATATATGTATATGTTGTATGTATATGTGTGTGTGAGAAGGGAATGCAACAAATTTTGTCCTTATGTGCCCGTCTCCATCGTCCCTATCTCGACGAATTCGATGACGTCGGGCCTCCGGAATTGGTTTGCTGGGCGGCTCCAGGCCATGACAAAGCTGGGACGGTCCCCATACCGTCCAGCCTGATGTGGGGTTACGGCTTAATTTTGACTAATTTCGATGATTTGGATCAGGGTTTAACAATAAGTGTTAATACCCTACTGATTACTGTAGATTACGATATAATTTTGTTGTTTACTGTTGATTACGTGTAGAATAAGCGTTAATCATGGTGCAATGGTCAGTGATAATGTACTTATCCATGAATTTTGTTTGGTTCAATGGTCACTGATTAGAGTGATTTGATTCACCTTTTCCCCGAATTTTGTAGTTGAAGTGTGGGGCAACTTGACCCTCACACAATTTGTGATTCACATGGTTGCCCTCGTATTTGGTCATCTGATCCTCGACCTGCAGTTTGGACCTGGGGGCATCAGATAATCGGCGAGTTATCTACAACAACGATACATATTTAATACTAGGTAGGATGACTTAACAATAAGTACTAGGAAACTTATTTGATGATCTTGGTGTTTAAAGTAAGTAATTTTTACCAAGATGATTCGGTATTTATGTAATGACAGTTGATGAATGATTTATTAGTTTATGTATGATTGTTGAATTATTGTTCAGTACATATTAGATGATTGAATTATTGCTCTGATGTTTGATGATAGAAGGGAGAATGTCCCAAGTTAAATTCAGTAGGATCTTGCATATGTTTGAACAGGAGGATCTTGCATATGTTTGAAACTGAATGATGAATAACTGAATAACAACATATGTTTGACTATTAATAGTCAAATAGGAGGATCTCATATATGTTTGACATTTCACAGTCAAACAGGAATTTGAAACAGGATTTGATTGTTGAAATAGCATCTTGAATTTCATGAATTTGAAACAGGATCTTGAATTTCTATGATTTTATCATAATCAAACAGGAGGATCATGCATATGTACCATTACAATTTGACTTTGCAAAGTCAAATATGGCAAATGTGACTACATTGTGTCATCTTGTTGTTTATTAATTTAGTTGATGGTTTACTAAGTAATTTATGATGTGTGACTTAACTTCTAGGTGTAATTCAACTATGTAATTAAAATAGTTTCATTGTGTAATTCAAAACAGATAATGGATGAAATGGGTCATTTGACTTTGCAAAGTCAAACGGTAATTGTACAGTGTGTGATTCAAGGCTGTAATGGGTCATTTGACTTTGTAAAGTCAGACTGTAATTTTACATTGTGTGATTCAAAGCTGTAATGGGTCATTTGACTTTGCAAAGTCAAATTGTAATGATACATTGTGTGATTCAAGGCTATAATGGGTTATTTGACTTTGCAAAGTCAAATTGTAATTGGTACATTGTGTGTTTCTAGTCTTGAATTGTTCATTTGACTTTGTAGGGTCAAAGTTAATGCTAATTGTGTAATTATAATCTTTAATTTGGTTATTTGACTTTGCAGGGTCAAAGTTAATGCTACATTGTGTAATTCTAGTCTTGAATTGGTCATTTGACTTTGCAGGGTCAAAGTTAATGCTACATTGTGTAATTCTAGCCTGTAATTGGTCATTTGACAGCTTGTGATTTAAAATATTGGTATAAGGTATTGGTAGTAAAGGTACATTACTGTTACCGTTATATACTTGTGTAATGTATTGGTAGTTATACTAATAATGGGTAGTTAATTTAGGTGATTTAAAATCGTATAATGTATTGGTAGTTATACTAATAATGGGTAGTTAATTTAGGTGATTTAAAAACAATTTGGCGGGAATCATTAATCATATCTAGGGACTTAAATTTCCAATTATTAGAAACCACAAGAATGTAAATTGAAAGGGTATAACTGTCATTTCACATTCAAACTAACAGATAGATGATGTCATTAGGCAGCTGGGGGTTACATTGATGCAATTTGGAAATTTGGAGGTGTGAAGTTAACGAATTTTGAAAATAGGGTTGAAAGTGTCAATTGGAGTAAACCACAGGAACTAAAACTGTAGTTTACTCTAAATATATTTTGTTTCTCGCAATCATTCTAAATGGATGTTTCTATTTCTTAGAGCATTAACATTCGATCCTCCATAATCTGAGTGGAGGAAAGAGAAAAAGGTAATTATAAAAGTATAAAAAAATATTATTTAATTAAAAAGAGATAGAGAAAATGTGATGATTTTTAGTATAATTATAGAGATGGAGAATTAATTGTATGTTGTAAAAAAACGGTCTATTAGAAATCCATATACAACTATACTAAACATGAGAGAACAAGACTATAGAGAATAAGTGAATAGGAATTCTTTTTCATTGAGATGTAAACATGCAATACAAAGAACTCTATATATAGTGTTCTTACATTAATACAAAGGACATGAAGAGATGGGAGTTAGAATGTGGATAGTCACCATAATATATAGTTTATTTATAACACTCCCCCTTGACTATCCACGTGATAATATACTAGTCTTTAATACGCTTGGTGATGCTGGCTCATTAAAAACCTTGCTAGGAAAACCCAATGGGACAAAACCTCAGCTAAGGGAAAAAGATTGCAGCGCATATTGTCTCCCCCTAATACTTCTGGATCAGGTATGCTGCCTCATTAAAAACCTTACTAAGAAAACCCAATCGGATAAAACTTAGTCAAGGGAAAAAGGGTGCAACTTGAATAAGTCTTCCCCTCATTTTAACATGTATCCTTAAGTGACATGTGTCCATCTTCCTTGAAAGTCGAACAAAGCTTTTGTAGCCAATGAATTGTCGCTTGATCCCTTAATGTGCACGACTGTGTTTTGTTACATTCCTGCATCTACAAGACTAACCAAACTTATTTTGATGGGTTAATAAAATATAATCAAATATCGTTTATACCTGAAATATTTCTTTGAACTCATTCCAATGTCTCTTCACTTGACAAAGGTTATATCATGACAATAAGCTCAAGTGAAAAATATTATAACCATACATAGCTAGCAAAACATATTAATGCACTTATGCATTTAATGATGGCACTTTTAGAATGAGAATCTCTACTATGGTAGGAGATGATAATAGGCATTTCTTATAACAAATGACTTAACAACCTTTAACATAATTTAAGGTTCAACTATGTCCATACTAAAATATCCAAACATCATCTTCTAGATGTACTTGAGGGATTAGTAAAATATAATTACATATATACTCGAACTGCAGTTCGAGTAATAATTAGACCGTGCCAAGGTCATTCAAAAACTTTCCTCTTTAGTTTGAGAGTTCCCTCTCGATGATGTTTACATTATCACTGTAAGAGTGAAATCTTGTTAAATAGATGTAGCTCATTTTATCAAAATTATACCTCTCTTTTCAGAGTATAGTCGACTGTACCACATACGAGTAGTTTCCTTTAAAATTCATATATATAACACATATGGGGTTATTGTTTCATAATGCTTTGATCATTTTTAATCCTTCAGGGGTTTTCATATTTGCATACAGATGTCATTTGCAATTGTCTCGTACATGTATACGGTGATGACATCATAAGTTGTTTTATCTGAAGTCATTCTGAGATTGTGAGGCCGCTTAAACATCTAAAGATTATCGCATCCACTACAGGGGTATACGTTTCCTCGTAATCAACTGCTGGGATTTGGGAAAAAGCTTTATGTTAAAATGCGTGCCTTACATCGCAAAAACTCATTATTTACGTTTCCTTTTATTTAAAGACACCCATTTATAACCTACTGGTTTGACGTCTACAGGTGTTCGAACTGATGGTTCGAAAACGTTTAGTTTGTCGAGCAAATTTAGTTCAACCTTAAGTCATGTAGCCATTTTGGCTATTTGTGTGCGTACACTCTTGCACACTTTCTATATACGTAATTCTTTTTTTCATCGATTACATCTATTGCTATAGCATAATCAAATATATCATTTTACACGTGTTTCATTACGGTTCCATATTGTACTTATTTTGTACATAATTCATCGCGATCTCATATTTGTTTGGTACTAGAGTTTCTTTTAGAACTCCATTAGCCTCTTTTGGGGTTTTGACAACAACCTTCTTTAAGGTTTAGTATGCAACCACTTCTGGGGTTTTGTATGCAACCACTTATGGTGTTTTATTGTCACCTCTTTTGGGGTTACACCAACTGCGTTACTCTGCTCTTTTTGTGTTTTGTGGGTTTTATCTTTTTGGAACTGATTAATCTCTCACAATTTATTAATATGATAATCATTTTGTGAGTACTTCCATTCGAGCAGATAAGTTTAAGCTGGTATATGTGACTTTGTCACCTTATTTGTGTTAGTGAATGCATCTTGTATTTCATTTGTTATTATTTGCAAATACACGCTCATTCTTTTGGACTTCAGATTGGCATTGACCACTTTAGGGGTCGATATATAATATGATGCATTTTTTATGTTACCAGTCTTTCATTTTCTTGTCTCCCCCTAAGACTGGGAATACGATGTACATATCCCATTTTATATGTTATTGTGGTGCTATTGGTACATAGGCTGCAAAACAAAATATATATAAAAAAATGGAAACTTGGTTCTCTTTAGGAGACCAGTTGTAATGGGGAGTATTTGTGATAAGCAGTTGGTTTTGAATTGATATAATCAATCGACGAATTCTGTCTCGACTACGTATGTCTCTCACTATATTTCACATTGTGCCCAACAATGGTCCCTACAATTGGGTTGTCAAAGAACCGTGTTAAACCATGTCAAAAAAACAACGTTCCATAGTGTTGGGCATATGCTACATATGGGTAGCTAAAAACTCACATGTAACCATGTATGAATGCCACAATCCACACAACTGTACATTTCAATGGTCTCATATAAGAGGGATTGTTTGTAGGAGTTTATTATTTGGAAAGGCATAAAAATTTATTTGCCACAAAAAAAACTAACTAGACATATGATAAGGCATTTTGGGAGCAATGTTTTTAGATTACTTGGAGGTGCTAAGGTACCGGTTAGCATGTTTGATTGTTTAGCATATCATGATGCTATCTTGATTACCTATTTGGTCATGCCATGTGGTGAACATATAAATATTCTAGTAACTTCTGGTTACTCACCATATTTGATTTAATGGAATATTGTGGAAAATTAGTATCATTTCTAGTAACTTCTAATATAGTCTTCTGGCCATATTTACTATATGATATATTTTAGATATTTAGTACATTTTCTTTTACACCATTCCAAGGTGATGACTTTTCATTCAAACATAGTGGAAACTTAATAACTTTCTTCGGTATACATTAGAATATGATGCATTATGAATTACAAAATTCGATATCAGTGGGTAAACCATCGATGCTCTTCTGGAGCATTTAATATGCTATTAACATGTGAAATAGTATCAGTAGTGTCTCTACCACGTGAAAAAATATAGTTTTAGCTTTTGTTTAGAGGGAAAACATGTATTATTCATAAGGTTTACCATCACTAGGCTATATGTTAGCCAAAAAACGCCAAGTGCAATGAACTAAAGTTTGGGTTGAACTTGAAAAATCATTATTAAAACAAACGGGACTTTGTATATACATTTGGGAGAACTTCGGGTTCTCAACATTGATTTAGGATTCATGTGAAATTCAGTATAAATGAGCATCAACACTAACTCAAATGAATTATTATCTATCAATTTAAGTAACTAACATCAGAATAGTTTTTACTTATGAACAAGAGAACAAACATAAGAAAAAGATTTCCCTCATCATTTACCATGATCATGACCTTTATAACGATCATTATATCATCACATTCACTTTTAGGGAATGGATTATAACCACACAACTTTCATAGTGCTATCATTACCATTGCTTTTGTTATGTACATGATCTCGACCTTTCACTAATCTATCATTGCATTTACCTTAAGAAATGGCTTAAGAATCCACTAAAAAGTGGATATACCCTAAGTAGCCTAAGAAAGATTGTGATTATTACATGTGGCACTCCTAAAAAGTAGGAATGAAGGGCATTTTGGTCCTTATAAATAGGATTGAAAATGACATGTGTCACCCCTTTTGTTTTTTAAAAATACAATAAAAAAATATAGCACAAAAAATGTACTACAAAAAATATAGCACAAAAAAAATCTAGTACAAAAAAAATATAGCACAAAAAAATCTAGTACAAAAAAATATAGCAAAAAAAATCTAGTACAAAAAATATAGCATGAAAAAATTCAGCAAAAAAATGTAGTACAAAAAAATCCAGCACAAAAAAATTGAGGAAAAAAAATTAAGACAAAAAAATCCAGCACAAAAAATTTAGCACAAACATATAGTAAAAAAATCTAGCACAAAAAATGTTATACAACATAGAAATACAACACATTTTAGTGGGTTTTTTTGGTCGTGATATTTTATATAGCAATATGGTACTCAAATTAAAAATAAAAAGACGCTCGATTTTACGGTGAAATTTTTTTGAAGAAATAATGTCGTATAAAAAAGTTATGAACGTTTAAAAAATGGGGGTGGAATATGCATGTGCCTTGCATGTGGAGAGAGAAAGTTCATAAATAAGATTTTACCAAGATACCCTTACACTCCTCCTTTCTTCTACACTTTCATCTTAACCATTGATTTGAAAAATGAATGGTTAAGATTTCTTCTCATCCCACTTAGGCAAAATAAACTTTTTATTTGATCTTACCCTGGTTGGTTCAAACCTTATATATATATATATATATATATAGTAAAATTACTACTTTGTGAGCATATTTGAGGTTCGACAAATGGAAATTGTTTTATTCAACCAATATAAATAATCTTTTCATCACATAACCTCAACTAGAAAAAGTTATATGACCGGGACATTAGGATTTATCGGTCCAAACTCTTACAAGCTTTGATAAGTTTATAATATGCTTTAGGGAATTTGACACTTTGAGTGTCATACTATAAATGAATCTTGATCACAATTTAGTTGTGTTTATAACTTGTGAGCATACACAACTTTGGTTATTTTGATGTTCTTATCAAAACTGCTAATATATGGAACACAATGTATACATAAAATTACAAATGCATGACTTTGTAACACGTCGCCAAAAATGTAATAAAAGATAATTGTATATAAACCATTTGAGACAATGAAGTTATCTTTAGAACCACTATTAAAATATTATAAAGGTTTATATAAACATGACTAAATACAATTTAACTCAATTTAACTCAATTTAAATAGTTGAGCCATTATAGACTATTACTTTATGAACTAGAAAGGCACCAAAGTGTCACACTTTTACTTTTTTGAATATCAGAATGAATAATCATAATAATAATATCATAATAATAATAATAAAGATGATTGATACTTAATGTAACTAATCATACATGCAAGAGTTATTTTACCTTTAAAACATGTGTTATGATGAAAAACGTAAATGAAAATAATACATAAAAGTGCTGAAAGAATATAATGAAGTGGCAAAGATGTAAAACTTATCTAAATTGCTAACAAACTTTTTACTAATTATATAAACTAATAGGGAATGTTAACTGGCACTTTAAGTGATTTCTTTATAGCTCTTTATGACTAATTTAAATGATTTCTTTATAGCTCTTTACGGCTAATTTAAATGATTTCTTTATATCTCTTTATGGCTAATTTAAATGATTTCTTTATAACTATTTATGGCTAATTTAAATGATTTCTTTATAGCTAATTTATAAATTGAATTATAGTAATTAGTTTCCATCTCGTTTCTTCTTAACCCCCCTTCAAATTCTTTGATTGTTTTTAGAAAGCAATCGGCCAAACATAAAAGCATAATTCTAGATCATGTATATCAAATTATCAATTCCAACGAGATTTCAACCGGTGAAGTATATGGCCGATTAAATACATAGAAAATCAGGTTTCTTCGGCAAATATTAATTAGATATATGCAAATTAACTTGTTTTCAAGCAAAGTTTATTAGGCTCATCGTCTTAAATACAATTTCTTAGTTGAAATCAAAATGTCAAAATAATTCTTAATACAAACAAATAATTTATGTGCATGTTGATGATCATATTGACCAGTTACTAGCAAATGTAAATACTATATATAACATTTAAACTTTCATACATTTATAATGGATGAATAATATATTATGACTAGTTGACCTAGGCAAGATTTTCATCGAGCCCATATAAGAACAACCAAAAGAAAAAATATACATAAAAAAATAATGAGGTCACAAGTCATGATGACTTAATGATGATATTGGGGGAAATCTGAAATACTACAAATCTAAAATGTAGTAAATGGCATGAAAGAGTCTGATTTTATGAAGTAGAAGTCACACATTTTTTATTTGATGCTAATGAAGAACATAAGCAATTGCATGAAAAAAAATAATCTTCAAAGGCTGTAAACGTTGTTATTTATTTATATTTTGAAAACAAATCAAATATAATTTATTTTTCAATCATTTTCTCCTCAGTTACTTTCATGCCATCAAAATATTCACAAAACTAAATCCAAATTTTCCAGTTATGATTATATACAAAAACAATAAAATAAGGACAAAACATGGAGCCATGAAGTCCAAGGTGAAAGGTTGCAGGTCAATTGTTTCTACTCTTAATTTCATTTTTCATGGATACGATAACATTATTCAAGATGTCTAAAATAATAAAACAATTACTAAGTAGAAATATGAGCTTTGTGTATTGTTACCTGAATGGATGAAAGAAAACCAAATCATGGATATGAAGATTCAAATCATGGATATGAAGATCTTGCATCAACTCGTGCTGATAACGTGTTGTAAAACAACGGTCTATTAGCAATCCGTATACAACTATACTAAACATGAGAGAACAAGACTATAGAGAATAAGTGAATATGAATTCTTTTTCATTGAGATGTAAACATGCAATACAAAGAACTCTATATATAGTGTTCTTACATTAATACAAAGGACATGAAGAGATGGGAGTTAGAATGTGGATAGTCACCATAATATAGTTTATTTATAACATTGTAAATATTCTTAGTCAATTTTTTTTTACTTTTTACAGATAATTTTAATATGTTCGAATTATAAATTACTTTCATTGTATATATCTATACTAAATGGCCGAATGAACTAATTGTTATCTTCCAAAACTAATCCTAGCGTCAAATTATTTAAACTAGTATAAGGACTCCGCCTTGCGACGGGGGCATAAAACCATTAATAAACTAATGTCATGAATTCGTTTTTTGAATACGTAATTCAGTCTGTAGCAATTTGGTTTGTTGTGATACCAGTTTCATCTCGATTCGGAAGATAGATAAAAAACCACGTTGCGATTGTATATTCATATAACCAATAGATAAAAACGTGTTAAACTATTTATATATTATAATTAATTAAAACTAGTATTAAATCCCCCCGCGTTGCGGTGGAGACGTAAAACCCAAATAGCATTAATGCAACACCACCATAAGCGACCATCAACACTAAAGTTGCGGCATGTTAATGCGGAGAAATTAAACCGAAACGCAAAATATAGAAAATAATAACTAAGTCAATTTAGGACCCGCACATTGCGACAACCTATCAGACAGGAAAAATAGACGATATAAAAATGTTGAACCACACATGCACCGTTCCACCATGTTAACTCGCAAAATTTAGATCGTAGTGTAAAACAAAACTTAAAAGCGTTGAACCACACACGTACGTTGTGCCGTTTTAACTCGTAAAATTTAGAATGAAACGTAAAATGGAAGTTTTGAGAAGTATATAAAGTATAGGGGACCAAAGTTAAAAGTAACAAAGTTGTGAGGTTAAATTGAAAAAGATGAAAACTTTTGGTCGAAAGTAAAAAAATCAAAGTGAAACGCAAAATATATAAAATAATAACTAATTCGATTTAGGACCTACACATTGTGACAACCTATCAAACAGAAAAAATAGACGATGTAAAAACGTTGAACCATACATGCACCGTTCCAACATGTTAAGTCGCAAAATTTAGAGCGTAGTGTAAAACAAAACGTAAAAGTGTTGAACCCCACACGTACGTTGTGCCGTTTTAACTTGTAAAATTTAGAATGAAACGTAAAACGGAAGTTTTGAGGAGTATATAAAGTATAGGGGACCAAAGTTAAAAGTAACAAAGTTGTGAGGTTAAGTTGAAAAAGATGAAAACTTTTGGTTGAAAGTAAAAAAATCAAAGAGTTATCTGTTAAAAGTGTAATGTTAAATTTTTTTTTTTTTTTTGAGAAGCCCCCAAAGCAAGAGGTACAACACTACTATGCTATAACTTGTTGCTAAATTATAATATATAAATATTGAGTTTACTTAAGGAATAAAAAAAAAAGCAGTGTTCAATTTTTGTTTGGTTAATACGTTAACCTATATAAATATTTATTTACTTGTTACAGGGTGGAGTTATTGTAAAAAGTGGGTTTTTGTGAGAAGTGTAAGAAGTGTTTTGTAGTTATTGGTTGATATAAAAAAGAGCTTAAAATGTAAATTATGTTTTAATTTTTGACTAATTTGGCTAGATTAAGGATAATAGTGTCTTTTTGTTTAAAAAAAGAAACTGTCATCAACCTCAATGCACATGCAAGTTCCCCCGTCTTTTATAAGCATCAATTATTTTTTATATGTAACTTTTTAAAAAAAAATTACACCATAATAACGAGCGTTTTTTATCATTAACATGAGTAACAAATTGTTGTACTTATATAGAGAAAAAAATTTACGTTTCAATCAGATGTTTTAGTTCATGGTGTTTTGTCTATATTCATACAATGCTGTTTTAAATGTATTGTGATTCAAGGCGTGATGTTTTAAATATCTGGAAACATTGTATTGTGATTCAAGTTAGGGTGTTTTAACATCTGAAATCTAAAAACAATGTATTGTGATTCAAGTCATGGTGTTTTAACATCTGGAATGATTATATTGCTATTCAAGTCATGGTGTTTTAACATCTGGAATAATACTACAATCATCCACAAATGGTGTTAAAACACTATGACATGAATAACAATACAACCATTCCATATGTTAAAACACCATAACTGTATTACGATTCAAGTCGTGGTGTTTTTGGAATCTATATGGCGTTTTATTCCTGTAAACAACAAAAACATTTCAGATGTTAAAACACCATCATCGATTAAAAAAAGAATCATCTCCTTGTCACACCCCGATTTCCATGTGTTTCACCGGTGGGCCCGGTGGGGGATTACCGTGACGTAGTTGGCAACAATATAGTCAAACCACACAATATTTAAATGCACAGCAGAAGCATAAAGATAGATTATATTTCAACCATCAAATGTAATATCCAAGTATCACAAGTAGTTGAAATGAATCCACAGGGGATCAAAATGAAAATATAAATATTGTTCAACAGATATGGCATCCCAAGCTTGCGAGACTCTAACGATGCTTAAGGAGTGGCCAGCCTATTTCGTACAGAACCTGCATTTAATCTTTTTGGGGAAAATACGTCAGTTTACACTGGTAAATACATTCAACCGACACTTTTGTAAAAGGTTTAATAAAATTGATTTGAATGCACAAGGCACAAACTCTTTATAACTTGGGATAATTTATCAATTAAATCTTGTAAAAGAATTACATGTGCACTATGCGTTCGGTCGCCCGGGTCATGCCGGGTTTAAGGTTAATAGACACGCCACAAAGCATAAAGCCATGGCGGGAAAACCAACGGTTATACCTTTAAGAATATAGACACATTGTCGGGTGTACGCCTACACCCGCGTGTCGAGGTCGTGGCCATTTCGTGAAATGATGCCAAGGATATCCGGGACATGGTCATTAAGCTCCCAAAGGCGTAAAGCCAACAAAACCAATTTTTAAACGGGTCACATTGATAATACCCAACTACTAATGAGTTGGGGTCAATTGCCCGACCAAGCGGTATTTAAAATACCGTACCCCAAGCCCGTATAACGGAAAATAAGTTAAAAGTATTTACCTGAGCAAGTAATAATCCTCAATCAAACAAATGCAAGTATCTTTTACTGGTCTCCTATTCTGGAACGAAGGTTCATAACGACCTATTAGAATCCTAACGGGTCTTTAATTTAGCCTTAGCTTAGACCGGTCAGTTCCATAGGATAATTACGGTTTAATCGCGTGAAAGGCGAAAACCGGGAATGGAATGTGATTTGGACCCAACAAGTTTGAAGACTTGTTTCATATGGGTAATATAAACACACTCTGGATTTTGAGGTAAAAATGATAAGGTTTGACCCGTCTCGGCTAGTTTATGTAAACTAGCTACATAAACCGAACCGTACGCGCAAAAGGCGTGACGGGTAACCGTAAGAGTCCTACACAGGTTTCCTAAGTTAAAATGCTCTAAAGAGGTTGTGGTATCAGTAGGATACCTTCCATAGTTCCCGTAACGAGTTTAATTCCAATATATTCCCCGAAGGGGTATTTCGGTCGTTTTAAAGATTATAAAAGAGATTTCTGAATTCTACAGGAAATCTGAGTTTTCCAAACAGTTTATAAAGTTCAAAATACTTTATTTATTATATAAAATCAGTAGCAACTGGAATCGGGTCAAAAGACCATGCAGAACTCAAGTTATGTTCGAAAAGGGTATATTCGGTATTTACGGAACCGATGCCATAACCGCAGGTTATGAGCAGGTTAAAAATTATTTAAAATCTTTAAAAATCCCAAAATATTATTTTACATCAGTGTGTAAAAGGTTTGATGTCGAAATTTGGGTTTAGATAGGCTTTATGCTAATTGCGCCGATTAATTACTAAAGTTTCCGTAAGTGCGCTATTTAGCATAACTCCTATTCTGGACCTCGGATTGACGTGAAATTTTAGGGACATGCTTAGAAATCAGTAACTAAGGTTATTGTCCTATCACATGTCCAAAATTCTCGTTTTAAGGTAAAAAGGGCGTTATGGTCAACTTTTAGGCGTTTAACGGAAATGTGCTAAAGACTCGGACAAACAACGAACCGGTCACAGAGGGTTATACCATCATGTACCTGGTCCTAAGAGAGTCCTAAGGCATATCTAAATCATACCATAACGGGTCAGAACTGAAGTCAAAGCAAAAGTCAAAGTTTTTTGACTTTCGGTTCCGAACCGGGTCAAAACAGTAAATGGTCAGATCAAACAAGCTTAGACTAGTTCATATACTTATTATCATGTTATGTGAGTGTTAAAACAAGTTACACGCCATCTACATTACTGATTATGCATAAAATCGCAAATTAGCATTCTGTTGACTTTTTCTAAGCAAGTTTGACTCGACATTCGGACTAGTTAGAGTGGGAATCAGAGGGTGCCCTTTTAGGGGTTTAGTGCCCACATGATTACCAACATATAACTACCATTGATTCGACAAACCACTGGACCATTTGTGATTTATCGTCAAGTCAATCGTTAATTACGACGGATTGACTTTTAGGCTATATCTAAGCAAAACTTAACCAAGAAGGGGTGGAGCATACTTACAAGAGTCCTATGCACGACCAGGGATGAGCAAAGAAGGCACTTGAGCTCTAGAGGTGATCAAGAAGGCATATTTGAGGTGTGAAGAACTTGTTGCAACAATGTGGCCTTTTATAGCAATTTTGGGACCTTAGATCATTGCCACATATGTCTACAAGTGTTCTTAGATCACCAACATGTGTCCCTGAGTGCTAGGGGACGTTTAGGGGGCGCCCATGCTCTCATAATTGCTCAGAAAGTCGGTTAAAACACTCAACAGTGCTTCTGTCCGAATTTTCTGTATCTGGGGGGGCGTTAAGGATCACTTAACCTTTACGCGGGTCGCCAGAATCCTTCTGACAAGCCCATAACTTCTACTGTCCATGCGGCCCGCGTAAGATTGCTTGGTTCTTTAACGCGGCCCGCCTGAGACCTGTTTTTCAAGATTTTCAAATCTTTTGTAATTATTGCCCTGGCCTTTCGGTTTCGAAGGGGTAACTTTGCGTTTTAGGCCTCGTTTATTTACGAATAAGGGCCTCGGAACTTTTACCCAACTTATTAACCCTTGGCTAATTTATTATTACCCGAAAAGTCATAACTTTCCATGTTTGACGCTTTTAACCCCTCGCATACGATTTTGATCATAACTTCCTCATTTTAAAACGGAACTTCGTGAAATTTATATCGTGCATTCTAGTGAGTATAATTTATCATTACAAAGCCTCGGATATGCCCAAAGGTCACTCAGAGGTATAACTTAAACATGTTGACACATTTGGCCCCTGTAGTTTGCAATTCCTCACTTTCTTCCACAATTCGTTCCGTACGACCCATGATTCATTCGTTTGAAGGTACGAGCATCATTTAGGGTTACTGTACAGTATATTTATCCCTTGTTGACATTTTAACCCTCGAATTTGCATACTTTGAATGTTTGTCAACTTTAGTCCTTTATTTAGTATTTAACACCACGTGTAAACCTAAGACACGTGTCAATACGTTATTGGACGCAAAATTTCGAGGTGTTACATCCTCACCCCCTTAAAAGAAATCTCGACCTCGAGATTTATTGAAATAAATGAGGGTACTTTTCTTTCATCGTCGACTCTACCTCCCACGTGTATTCGGGACCTCTACGGGCATCCCATTTCACCTTCACAATCGGTATATACTTCCTGCGAAGCTTCTTGACCTGTCTATCCTCGATTGACACAGGTTTTTCAATGAACTTTAAGCTTTCGTCAATGTGTACATCTGTATGCGGTATGACCAGTGATTCGTCAGCGAAACACTTCTTCAGGTTACAGATGTGGAACACATTGTGGATACCACTGAGCTCTTCCGATATGTTTAATTTATAGGCAACCGATCCGACACGTTTGATTACCTCGAAGGGTCCAATATATCTCGGACTTAGCTTGCCTTTCTTACCGAATCGCATCACCCCCTTCCAGGGTGATACCTTAAGCAAAACCTTGTCGCCTACTTCGAAATTGAAAGGCTTACGCTTCAAATCTGCGTAGCTTTTCAGCCTGTCTCGGGCAGCTTTCAATCGATCGCGAATTTGGACAATCTTGTCCGTTGTTTCAAATATTATATCAGGTCTTGTCATCTGGACATCTCCCACTTCTGCCCAACAAACGGGTGTTCTACACTTTCTACCATATAGGGCTTCAAAAGGTGCAGCCTTAATGCTTGTATGGTAGTTGTTGTTATAGGAGAATTCGACCAATGGTAGGTGGTTATCCCAGCTACCACCTAAGTCGATCGCACATGCACGGAGCATGTCTTCCAACGTTTGGATTGTACGCTCACTCTGTCCATCTGTCTGAGGGTGGTAAGCCGTACTGAAATTCAAACGTGTGCCCAAGGATTGCTGGAAACTTTTCGAAAAGTGTGACGTGTATCTGGTATCTCTATCAAAGATGATAGATACAGGCACGCCATGAAGGGCTACAATCTTATCTACAAACAACTGGGCTAGCATATCGGAGCTATGAGTCTCCTTTATGGGTAGGAAATGTGCTGACTTAGTCAGTCTATCAACTATTACCCATATTGTATCGTTTCCCTTCTTTGTCTTCGGTAACTTGGTGATGAAATCCATTGTTACCATTTCCCACTTCCATTCGGGAAGTTCAGGCTATTGTAGCAAGCCTGACGGCTTTTGATGTTCTGCTTTTACTTGCGCACAAGTCAAACATTTTGCTACATAGGTGGCTATAGACTTCTTCAAGCCTATCCACCAAAAATTTGCCTTCAAGTCCTGGTACATTTATCAGCTCCAGGATGAACGGAATATCGGGAACTGTGGGCTTCCTGGAGGATAACGTCACGAAGACCTCCATAAACAGGAACCCATATCCTTCCATTCAATCTCAGAATTCCGTCTTTGCCATAGGATAACTGCTCCTCAGTTACCCCTAGCTTTTCGTTGGGATAGTTAGCTTCTGACACAGCTTCTTTCTGTGCAGCCAACAATCGCTCATTCAGACTGTTCTTAATTTCAATGCTCTTGGCATTGATCCTTATCGGTTCCACTCTCTCTTTCCTGCTTAGGGCATCTGCGACTACGTTGGCCTTGCCCGGATGGTATCTTATTTCACAGTCATAATCGTTCAGAGTTTCCATCCAACGTCGCTGCCTCATATTCAAATCTTTCTGATTGAACAGATGTTGAAGGCTTTGGTGATCAGAATAGATCACAAATTTAATGCCATACAAGTAATGTCTCCAAAGCTTTAGCGCAAATACAACGGCACCCAACTCCAAAGTCATGGGTGGTGTAATTCTTTTCATGTACTTTTAATTGTCGTGACGCATAGGCAATCACCTTGCCCCTTTGCGTAAGCACACAACCCATACTGGTGTGCGATGCATCACAATATACGACAAATTCTTCCATTCCTTCCGGCAATGTCAATACTGGAGCATTGCTCAGCTTTTGTTTGAGGATATCGAAAGCTTCTTGCTGCTTAGGGCCCCAATTGAACTTTATATTCTTCCTAGTTAAGGAAGTTAGGGGTGCAACAATTCTTGAGAAGTTTTCGATGAAGCGTCTGTAGTATCCTGCTAGACCTAGGAAACTGCGAATCTCTGTAGGTGTCTTCGGCTCCTGCCAGTTCATGACGGCTTCAACTTTGGCGGGATCCACTTGGATACCACGCTCACTGACTACATGCCCAAGGAACTGGACTTCTCGTAGCCAAAATTCACATTTAGAGAACTTGGCATACAGCTTTTCTTGATGAAGCAACTTAAGAATGCATCAAAGATGCTTCTCTTGGTCATCTTGACTTTTTGAGTAGATGAGGATGTCATCGATGAAAACAATGACAAATTTATCCAAATAAGGCTTACAAACGCGATTCATGAGATCCATGAATGCGGCAGGTGCGTTAGTGAGCCCAAAAGGCATCACTAGGAACTCGAAGTGACCATAGCGAGTCCTGAACGCAGTCTTGTGCACATCTTCGTCTTTAACTTTCAATTGATGGTACCCTGACCTTAGATGAATCTTGGAAAAGTAGCTTGCTCCTTGCAACTGATCGAACAGATCGTCGATCCTCGGCAAAGGATACCTATTCTAGATTGTAACTTTATTCAGCTCACGGTAATCGATGCATAGACGCATCGAACCATATTTCTTCTTGACGAACAGGATTGGTGCTCCCCAAGGTGATGAACTTGGTCTAACAAAACCTTTGGCTAGCAGATCATCTAGCTGCGTCCTCAATTCTTTCATTTCTGTGGGTGCCAATCTATAAGGTGCTCTCGCAATAGGTGCGGCTCCTGGAATGATGTCGATACTGAATTCCACCTGCCTGTCTGGTGGCAAACCAGGCAGTTCTTCTGGGAAAACTTCGGGATAGTCAGAGATGACTGGGATGTCTTCAATCTTGGGTCTCTCCTCACCGATAATCACCTGTGCCAAATAAATGACACATCCTTTCTTCAAACATCTGGATGCCTTTAGCATAGATACATGTGCAGGCAATCCATGTCGAGTATCTCCAAGAATAGTGAGTGGTTCTCCAGACGGAGTTTTAATTACCACTTGTTTCTTGTTGCACACAATTTGGGCTTGGTTATGCGATAACCAATCCATACCCAACACTACGTCGAAACCAGCGAGTTTAAAGGGTAATAGGGATAAAGGAAATGAGTGATTCCTAATGGATATAACACATCCATCTAAAACAGTTGAGACTGTTCCCATGGTCCCATCAGCTAGTTCTACTTCATATTTCACATTCAAGGTTTTAACAGGCAATTTTAACAAATCACAAAACTTATCATCCACAAAGGATTTATCTGCTCCAGAATCAAATAACACTCTTGCGAATACATCATTGATAAGGAACGTACCGATTATGACGTTGTCGTTCTGGATAGCCTCTTGAACATTCATCTGGAAGACCCTCGCATTGGTCTTTTTACCTTCTTCAGCCTTCTTCACTATTTTCGGTCAGTTAGTCTTGATGTGCCCTTTCTCATTGCAACTATAACAAGTTGCATCCTTGAGTTTTTTGCACTCAAGAGTCCTATGCTCAAAGGACCTGCAAATCCCACATGCTTTCGGCTGGGATTTCTTTTCATACCTGCACCTTCCGAAATGGTGCTTCTGACAAACCTTGCACAAGGGCTTATCGCCTGACTTTCGGTCATTCTTCTTGTTCTCTGACCCCTTCTTGTGGTCACGATTCCCCCGGTGCTTCTTGTTAGACCTTTGTGAATCATCATCTTCACGTTTTCTTTTCTCACTATCAGCATTTCTTAATGATCTCTGCCTCACTGCATCCAGTGTGAGAGACAGAGATATATCTGCCACGGATCTGAAGGTAGCGGGCCTAGAAGCCTTCACGCTAGTTTTTATCTTTGGGGCCAAACCCCCAATGAAACGCGCGATCCGTTTGGGTTCCGGTGTCACAAGGTACGGAACCAATCTTGACAGAGTGTTGAAAGTCGTGAGATAAGCCTGGCAATCCAGGTTCTTCATGACCAACGATAGGAAATCAGATTCTATCTTCTCAACTTCGTGCTGAGGGCAGTAGTTCTCTTTGATGAGAGCAATAAATTCCTCCCATGTCATGCTATACTAAACAGCCTTCCCTGAGGCTTGAACCAACGATCTCCACCATGCTAGGGTTTCACCGTTGAATGACTGGGATACAAACTTCACCACATCTCTCTCAGCACAACCACTGATGTCCACAACCGTGTCTATTTCGTCCAGCCAGGTCATACAATCTACCGCACCCTTTTCCCCAGTAAAATCTCTGGGCTTGCAGGAGACAAAGTACTTATACGTGCAACCCCTGGCGCGAGGTGCATCATCGACCACTTTCTTCTTAGGATGGACACTATTCTCATTCGATGAGTGCCGATCGTCGTCCTTCTTAGGTTTAGACGGGGTCGAGGGTGATTTGCTGTGAGATTTAGAATGGGTTTTTGGCTTCGAGTGTGGTGTAGATAAGGTTCTGCTTCGAGACTCGATGTATTCTTCATATTGCCGATCTAAGGCCGTCTTCACAGCGTTGTCTACCAAAGCTTTCAATTCAGCGCCCATTATATGAATTTGGGCGTTATCGTTGTCATCCTCCTTCGAATGACTATTAACTTCATTTGGGTCAGCCATTTTGAGATCTTGATCTGCTACAAGGAATATGACAAAATTCTATTTAGGAGTTTATTTATGGAATTGTCTTTTATTGCAATTCATTAACCATGGTAAACATAGACCATAATTGGTTAATTTGTTACTCACTTTTATTTAGGATTTGAACATAACTTATCCTAATTACAAATAATGTTGTTAGTGACACAAAAGCCTAGTCACAAGGACGTTTTATATATTATTAGCCAGGATTTCAGAGAATCAAGGCATGAAGGTTTGAACCATAGTTCTTTTACCTTTTCTGACAGGGAGTCATAGAATACAACTATCTTTTGTCTTATATGACAATAAGTATGGCCCGTAGGCACTACCTCACTAATGGATGTTTTAACCCATGATTTATAAATCATTAACTTAGGTCTTGGAATCCTTTGAAAGATTCTTATAAGAATGACGCGTGTGATTTTAACGAATCACATCTGCCAAGAATGTTAACATATTACAAAGGTTAATAGGAATCTGAATCTTTTACTCAGGTCTTACCATATTGGCCGGGTCTTATAGTGACACAAGGCTAGGTTTCACCATCAAGATTCTTTATTTAATAACTGATAGGCAGATTAATTTAAAAGGAATGATTTTTTATTTATTTATTTCATATAATAGTGCATATAAAGACAGAGATGAAATTTATAACTTAACATTCCATTAATCATAATAATGATTACACACTGCCATAAACGGGGCTTTTCAATAAACAAATACCTACGCAGAGGTTTACAGAAAACAAGTCCACGCAAGGACCAAATACAAGGATAGATGTCCTCACAGGGACAAAAAGATAAGTCCACGCAGGGACTGAAAGGAAATTGTCCTCGCAGGGACTACACACTATAAATGTCCACGCAGGGACAAAACATAATAAATGTCCACGCAGGGACAAAACATAATAAATGTCCACGCAGGGACTTGGTTAAAATAGGAAATACAACAGTATATCTAGAGACTAATGATCTCGCTTCTTCTTCCCTTTTAACAGGTTTGCTAGGCCTTTAAGGAATCCAAGATTGCTCTTGCGTTCTTGCTCAAAGTCTCGTTCTACCCTATTTAAACGGTGAAGGATTTCTTCCTGCTCCGGTGGGGAAAAACGTGGCTGTTGCGTTACTTGCTGAGCCGGAGTCCTAGTAGGAGCTGGATACCCATGAGCTGCGTATCCTAATCCCCAAGGATCCCCGTAAGGTCTGTCGGGATGGGGGGCGTTGTAATTGGCCGCTACCGCGTATGGGTCGGCATCCGCATAATTATAGTTGTAGCGCATGTGAGCTGGCTGCTCAAACGGGTTGTACGCTGCGGAATCGGCGTACGCAGGTATAGGGTTATCATACCCAAATGGTGGCGGAGGTGGTGCAACAGGTGCAGAATTCACCTCTGCAGGGTGGCTCGAAGGTTCACCCATTTGTGGTTCTTCAGGCAATGGCGGAAAATGACTCGCACTCGAGTGGCGAGGGGTGCTAAAGTGGAATTCCCCTCCTCGGGTGGACATCCGCGCGCCTGATCTCCTACGCCTTGGCGGATCTGGAGGTGCTTGCTGAACTGGTGGTGGTGGAGGCGGTGGCGTAACTGCCACGAAACGTGAATCCTCGGAGGGATCCTGCTGCTGCTGCTGCTCATGAGGCGAGAAGTGGTGATAAGGTGTGAAGTACCAATCACACTGGTTAAACCTCGCCTGGTAACTGTCGGGACCTTGATAGGGTGTCCCATGAAAGGATGACCCATCAGAGATCTCGATAGGATGGTTGGGAGTACCTCTTGCGGGTTCGATGGGATCCGTATCCTCGTCCATATCCACCGCATTAGCTTCGGAGAAATGGTCTTTGGGTCCTAAAGGGTTATAACCTATTGGTTCTTGGACATAATCAGCCGGGTTGAACTGGCCTTGGAAGAAAGGGGTAGGATCGCCATAGGAACGGTGCGAAACAGAACGCTGAAGAGGTATAAACGAAGGTTGAGGGTTACTGGGATCGTTCTCCGAATTTGGTCCAAAAGAGTGACGATATGAAGGTGTCGAACTGTGTGAGGTAGACTGTCTTGCTGGCTCAAAGAGGTTCCTCCTACGCCTCTGAGGTTCTTCACTCCTTGTGCTGGAAGGAGCTCGCATGTTTGAAGGTCCGGCCTTGTGATCATTGTGAGTAGTGATCGGCCCTTTGCCTCTTCCTCCTCTTCTAATTGTTGGTGGCATATTTCCCTGCTTAACAAACTTTTAAATCAAAATAAACAATAAAAGACAAACTGGAATAACAAATTCGAATTTGTCCTATGTTCTTGTGTAGACTCGAGTACGTGCAATTGTGTCATTGAGATTAAACACATAAGGATAGTGTTTAATTCACTCAATGTTGGCTATGATACCAACATGTCACACCCCGATTTCCACATGTTTCACCGGTGGGCCCGTTGGGGGAATACCGTGACGTAGTTGGCAACAATATAGTCAAACCACACAATATTTAAATGCACAGCGGAAGCATAAAGATAGATTATATCTCAACCATCAAATGTAATATCCAAGTATCACAAGTAGTTGAAATGAATCCACAGGGAACAAAATGAAAATATAAATATTGTTCAACAGATATGGCATCCCAAGCTTGCGAGACTCTAACGATGCTTAAGGAGTGGCCAGCCTATTTCGTACAGAACCTGCATTTAATCTTTTTGGGGAAAATACGTCAGTTTACACTGGTAAATACATTCAACCGACACTTTTGTAAAAGGTTTAATAAAATTGATTTGAATGCACAAGGCACAAACTCTTTATAACTTGGGATAATTTATCAGTTAAATCTTGTAAAAGAATTACATGTTCACTATGCGTTCGGTTGCCCGGGTCGTGCCGGGTTTAAGGTTAATAGACACGCCACAAAGCATAAAGCCGTGGCGGGAAAACCAACGGTTATACCTTTAATAATATAGACACATTGTCGGGTGTACGCCTACACCCGCGTGTCGAGGTCGTGGCCATTTCGTGAAATGATGCCAAGGATATCCGGGACATGGTCATTAAGCTCCCAAAGGCGTAAAGCCAACAAAACCAATTTTTAAACGGGTCACATTGATAATACCCAACTACTAATGAGTTGGGGTCAATTGCCCGACCAAGCGGTATTTTAAATACCGTACCCCAAGCCCGTATAACGGAAAATAAGTTAAAAGTATTTACCTGAGCAAGTAATAATCCTCAATCAAACAAATGCTAGTATCTTTTACTGGTCTCCTATTCTGGAATGAAGGTTCATAACGACCTATTAGAATCCTAACGGGTCTTTAATTTAGCCTTAGCTTAGACCGGTCAATTCCATAGGATAATTACGGTTTAATCGCATGAAAGGCGAAAACCGAGAATGGAATGTGATTTGGACCCAACAAGTTTGAAGACTTGTTTCATATGGGTAATATAAACACACTCTGGATTTTGAGGTAAAAATGATAAGGTTTGACCCGTCTCGGCTAGTTTATGTAAACTAGCTACATAAACCGAACCGTACGCGCAAAAGGCGTAACGGGTAACCGTAAAAGTCCTACACAGGTTTCCTAAGTTAAAATGCTCTAAAGAGGTTGTGGTATCAGTAGGATACCTTCCATAGTGCCCGTAACGAGTTTAATTCCAATATATGCCCCGCAGGGGTATTTCGGTCGTTTTAAAGATTATAAAAGAGATTTCTGAGTACTACAGGAAATCTGAGTTTTCCGAACAGTTTATAAAGTTCAAAATACTTTATTTATTATTTAAAATCAGTAGCAACTGGAATCGGGTCAAAAGACCATGTAGAACTCAAGTTATGTTCGAAAAGGGTATATTCGGTATTTACCAAACCGATGCCATAACCGCAGGTTATGAGCAGTTTAAAAATTATTAAAAATCTTTAAAAATCCCAAAATATTATTTTACATTAGTGTGTAAAAGGTTTGATGTCGAAATTTGGGTTTAGATAGGCTTTATGCTAATTGCGCCGATTAATTACTAAAGTTTCCGTAATTGCGCTATTTAGCATAACTCCTATTCTGGACCTCGGATTGACGTGAAATTTTAGGGACATGCTTAGAAATCAGTAACTAAGGTTATTGTCATACCACATGTCCAAAATCCTCGTTTTAAGGTAAAAAGGGCGTTATGGTCAACTTTTAGGCGTTTAACGGAAATGTGCTAAAGACTCGGACAAACAACGAACCGGTCACAGAGGGTTATACCATCATGTAACCTGGTCCTAAGAGAGCCCTAAGGCATATCTAAATCATACCATAACGGGTCAGAACTGAAATCAAAGCAAAAGTCAAAGTTTTGCGACTTTCGGTTCCGAACCGGGTCAAAACAGTAAATGGTCAGATCAAACAAGCTTAGACTAGTTCATATACTTATTATCATGTTATGTGAGTGTTAAAACAAGTTACACGCCATCTACATTACTGATTATGCATAAAATCGCAACTTAGCATTCTGTTGACTTTTTCTAAGCAAGTTTGACTCGACATTCGGACTAGTTAGAGTGGGAATCAGAGGGTGCCCTTTTAGGGGTTTAGTGCCCACATGATTACCAACATATAACTACCTTTGATTCGACAAACCACTGGACCATTTGTGATTTATCGTCAAGTCAATCGTTAATTACGACGGATTGACTTTTAGGCTATATCTAAGCAAAACTTAACCAAGAAGGGGTGCAGCATACTTACAAGAGTCCTATGCACGACCAGGGATGAGCAAAGAAGGCACTTGAGCTCCAGAGGTGATCAAGAAGGCAGATTTGAGGTGTGAAGAACTTGTTGCAACAATGTGGCCTTTTATAGCAATTTTGGGACCTTAGATCATTGCCACATATGTCTACAAGTGTTCTTAGATCACCAACATGTGTCCCTGAGTGCTAGGGGACGTTTAGGGGGCGCCCATGCTCTCATAATTGCTCAGAAAGTCGGTTAAAACACTCAACAGCGCTTCTGTCCGAATTTTCTGTATCTGGGGGGCTGACGCAGCCCGCGTTAAGGATCACTTAACCTTTACGCGGGTCGCCAGAATCCTTCTGACAAGCCCATAACTTCTACTGTCCATGCGGCCCGCGTAAGATTGCTTGGTTCTTTAACGCGGCCCGCCTGAGACCTGTTTTTCAAGATTTTCAAATCTTTTGTAATTATTGCCCTGGCCTTTTGGTTTCGAAGGGGTAACTTTGCGTTTTGGGCCTCGTTTATTTACGAATAAGGGCCTCGGAACTTTTACCCAACTTATTAACCCTTGGCTAATTTATTATTACCCGAAAATTCATAACTTTCCATGTTTGACGCTTTTAACCCCTCGCATACGATTTTGATCATAACTTCCTCGTTTTAAAACAGAACTTCGCGAAATTTATATCGCGCATTCTAGTGAGTATAATTTATCATTACAAAGCCTCGGGTATGCCCAAAGCTCACTCAGAGGTATAACTTAAACATGTTGACACATTTGGCCCCTGTAGTTTGCAATTCCTCACTTTCTTCCACAATTTGTTCCGTACGATCCATGATTCATTCGTTTGAAGGTACGGGCATCATTTAGGGTTACTGTACAATATATTTATCCCTTGTTGACATTTTTAACCCTCGAATTTGCATACTTTGAGTGTTTGTCAACTTTAGTCCTTTATTTAGTATTTAACACCACGTGTAAACATAAGACACGTGTCAATACGTTATTGGACGCAAAATTTCGAGGTGTTACACTCCTAAAGCGGTTACAATATCTTTTATAATTAATTTTGTTTTTGAAGTTAATTACCTTGTTACCATTAATCAATAATATTAAATAATGCCACGTGTCGCACATGGCAATATAGCTTAGTGGCATCTTGGGGGTGGGATAAGGGGGTGGGGGTGGTCACTAGTGATAGAATTCCATCACTCACAAGCACCCAATCAAGTTCCGCCATGTCATTAACCATTTTTCCATCACTCACAATCTTTTTTGGTGGCAATGGTCATCTCTCACCACCACACTCAACAATCCCCCCCTCCCCCAACCAACAATTCCTCTCACAAAATCAAATCATCACGCGTTGATATTTTCACTCGTTATACTTGCAGCCATTGTTCCACGCGTTATCAACTGATGGTGGCGGTGGAGTTTTGCCATTTTCCACGCGTGATAGAAAACTATCACGGAGAACAAGTCTCCCGCCCCCAGTGGCCTAAGGCTTAGAGACCATTAGGTCCTGAGTTCGATTCCCATAAGAGGGGTTTTTCCCAGATTTAGATTTATTGGATTTCCTCCTAAACTGGTGTATAAGTGTTATAGCCTAGTGGAGATGGATATGATCGGGTGGTTCCGCTAGTGACACGATGATATTCTAGCAGTCCGTCAGTGATCTAAAATTTACCATTAAAAAAATGTCACGTATCGTCTCGATAATATTTCTCACACTTCTCACAAACTTTACTCTTTTTAAAGAAACCTGAAACACTAGTTACATATTTTTATTACCACTTTAAATATATGAATATTTAGTATGATTTAACTGTGTAAAACTAAGTAAATGAAAACAAAATTTAGAAATTGGAAATTTGGTTTCTACGTGTAAATATAATGATTTAACTGTGTAAAACTAAGTAAATAAAAGCAAATTTTAGAAAGTGGAAATTTTGTTTCTATGTGTATAGTGGTGAAGCTTGAGATTTCTGAATGGGGGTGAAAGTCACCAGACCTAAAAACTTCTATAAAACTGGGGGTCGAAAACGTATATATCGAAGATTTTCTATACGAAAACTACATACCCTCCACTACTGAGCGAAAAGTTCGAGTGATCGGCCGCCCCCTCCCGCCCCTTAAAAGCTTCGCTATGTATATATAAAATTTTTTAACAGTAAGTACGCTTATAACATATTTAAAAGGCAATGAGTAAAATGTCAAAATAGTCCCTGAGGTTTGCTCACATTTGCCACTTTAGTCCAAACTCAAACCTTTTGAATCTGGGTCCATGTGGTTTTAATTTTGTTGTCATTTTCATCCAAAATCAGAAATTTGGTAAGATTTTTAGTTAACATCAGTTTTTTTTTTTTTTTTTTTTTTTTTGTCTTTTTTCTTCCTTTTAATGAAGGGTAAAATGGCCTATTAACGTTTTATTATCACAAATTAAAAAAAAATCTGACCGTCTTGCCCTTTGTTAAAAGGGAGGAAAAAGACAAAAAAAAAACTAGATGCTAACTGAAAATCTAACCAGATTTTGATTTTGGATGAAAATGACAACAAAATTGAAACAATAGGGACCCGGATTCAAAAGGTTTGAGTTTTGAACTAAAGTGTCAAAAATGACCAACCCTCAGGGACCATTTTGACAGTTTACTCAAAAGCAATAGAAAACGATCTCACAAAACCAAAACCAAAACCAAAACCAAAACCAAAACCAAAACCAAAACCAAAACCATGTTCTATGGGTTTTGAAATACAAAAGGTTTTAAATTTTAAAGGAAAAGAAAACAGTGTGACAAAACCAGCAAACCAAAAATGCGAACAACGAAAATCATCTTAGTAGGCCTGTAAATGAACCAAACAAACATGAACATAGGCATGTTCGTGTTTGTTCATTTAGCTTTAACCGAACACGAACACGAACATATAATCGAACACATTTTTTTGTGAGTAAACTGCCATTTTGGTCCCTGAGGTTTGGTTACTTTTGCCACTTTAGTCCAAAACTCAAACCTTTTGCATCTGGGTCCCTGTGATTTCAGTTTTATTGCAATTTTGGTCCAAAAATGAAATCAGGTCATACTTGTCTTATAAAATTCTGCAATTTTGTCATTTTCCTCAGGGGCAAATCAGGTCATATTTGTCTTATAAAATATGGTATTTATTTATAAAAAAGAAATGATCATTTTGCCCCTGCGGAAAATGACAAAATAACAGGATTTTATAAGACAAATATGACCTGATTTCATTTTTGGACCAAAATGGCAATAAACCTGAAACCACAGGGACCCAGATGCAAAAAGTTTGAGTTTTGGACTAAAGTGGTAAAAGTAACCAAACCTCAGGGACCAAAATGGCAGTTTACTCTTTTTTTGTTCGTGTTCGTTCATTAAGAAATCGGGCATGTTCGTGTTCGTTCATGTTCGTGCGTTTAAAGCCTAAACGAACAGTTCACGAACATTAACGAACACAAACGAATATAAACAAAAAAAAATAACTGAACATATTTTAATAAACATAAACAAACATAAATTAACATGATTGAACAAACAAGTCTAATATATTACAATTCATCCGAAAACACATATAAATTAGAGTTCATAAATATACTAATTAGTCATATTAATATAAGTAGTTAGAAAACCTAATATTTATATAAATCTAACTATTTATATATTTACTAAAATTTAAACCAACGTTCATGAACATAAATGAACGTTCATGAACATTAATAAACGAACAAAAGGTGTGTTCATGTTTGTTCATTTAATTAAACAATTAAACGATTTGTTCGTGTTCGTTCGTTTATTAAATAAACGAACTTCCCGCCGAACAAATTCATGAACAGTTCATGAACGTTCGGTTCGTTTACAGGCCTACATCTCAGATCAACCATTACCATCTCCACATAACTTTTCTGGCAGTTCGGTTGTACGGCAATTCTTTGCCACCACCGCAAACCACCTTGTTGCCTTTCTCCCGTTCTTTCTCTCTCTATTTCACCCCACGTCTCAACCGCCGGTGGTCAGCTATCCGGCTTTTCCCACCACTGTGACTTTCTCTCTTTAATGATAGTTGTTACCTCGTCTCCACTCTTTTGCACCAAAATCTTAGCCACCAGGACTGTTTAGGGCAGTGGTCAAGGGGGAGAGAGAAATAGAGGAGAGAAAGAAGGTGTTAACCCTTAGAGCGGGTCGGACTCCAAGAAATAAAGAGACGAAGAGAGACTAGCTTGGGACAATTTTCTGTTATCGTATTATTGACGATGCAAAGCTTAAATACAAAACAAACATGCAGAACGTAAACATGAAGATGGGTGATATGCATGATGATGGGGCACATGGGGATGTGGGAACATGGAAGTAAGTGATGGATAAAAGTAAACGTGCAACTAACTAAGGGTCTACATATTCACACACCCAACTCCCTATTTCCACACCCTTCAAGACACCTCGTATAGACCTATACAAGGCGTATTAACTTTTTCAATTTCCAAGAGAATCTCTGATTATGTCATATTTTGTCTTATTTGCCTCGTATATGCCTCGTATAGGCCTATGCTGGGCGTCTAGGCGAAAAAAGACCATTTAACCCCTGATTTAGGCCTATACTGGGGGTAAATTGGTCTTTTTTGCCTCTCTTATATGCCTAGTATAGGCCTATACGAGACGTATGTATATAATTCAAATTACCATTTTACCCCTGAGTTAGGCCTATACTGGGGGGAAAAACAGGGCTATAATGGTCTTTTGGACACCAGTATACGCCCAGTATAGCCCTATACTGGGCGTCTATAAAAAGAGAAAACAAAAAAAATAAAATAGACGCCCAGTATAGGGCTATACAGGGCCTATATGAGGGGTTCAAAAGACCATTATAACCCTGTTTTGCCCCCAGTATAGGCCTAATTCAGGGGTATAATGGTCTTTTGGTCCACATAGACGCCCAGTATAGCCCTATACTGGGCGTCTATTTTTATTTATTTTTTTGTTTTCCCTTTTTAAATATCAATAACACTAATATTAACTATAAAAAACTCATATTAATATCAATAACACTAATATTAATTATAAAAAACTCATATTAATTATAATAACACTAATATTAATTATATAATGCCTATACGAGAGCTATACGAGACTTATACTACACTATACGATACGATACAACACGATAGGCCTATACAAGACCTATACGAGACTTATAGTACACTATACGATACGATACGATGCGATGCGATACAACACGATACTATAGGATACGATACTACATCCATAGGCCCATACAATGCCTATACGAGACCTATACGGGACTTATACTACACTATAAGATACGATACGATACGATATGATACAATACGATACGAGACTATATGATAAGATACAACACTCGTATAGGCATGTAGGTGTAGTATAGGTCTCGTATAGGATTATAGGTGTGGTTTAGGTCTCATATAGGCCTATAGGCGTATACAAGACCTATATGGGACCTATATGAGACTTATACTATACACTGTACGATACAATACGATACCATACTATACGATACCATACCATACGATACTATCGTATCATATAGTGTAGTATAGGTCCCTTATAGGTCTTGTATAGGCCTATCGACGTATACGGGTGTTGTATCTTATCATATAGTCTCGTATCGTATTGTATCGTATCGTATTGTATCGTATCGTATAGTATAGTGTAGTATAAGTCTCGTATAGGCATTGTATGGGCCTATGGATGTAGTATCGTATCCTATAGTAGCATGTTGTATCGCATCGTATCGTATAGTGTAGTATGAGTCTCGTATAGGTCTTGTATAGGCCTATCGTGTTGTATCGTATCGTATAGTATAGTATAGTATAAGTCTCGTATAGGCATCGTATAATTAATATTAGTGTTATTATAATTAATACGAGTTTTCTTATAATTAATATTAGTGTTATTGCTATTAATATGAGTTTTTTATAGTTAATATAGTGTTATTGATATTTAAAAACAGAAAACAAAAAAAAAATAGACGCCCAGTATAGGGCTATACTGGGCGTCTATGTGGACTAAAAGACCATTATATCCCTGAATTAGGCCTATACTGGGGGCAAAACAGGGTTATAATGGTCTTTTGGACCCCTCGTATAGGCCCAGTATAGCCCTATACTGGGCGTCTATTTTTATTTTTTTTTGTTTTCTTTTTTTAATATTTAAAAAGAGAAAATAAAAATAGACGCCTAGTATAGGGCTATACTGGGGCTATACGAGGGGTCCAAAAGACCATTATAGCCCTGTTTTGCCCCCAGTATAAGCCTAATTCAGGGCTATAATGGTCTTTTGGACACCAGTATACCCCCAGTATAGCCCTATACTGGGCGTCTATTTTTATAATTTTTGTTTTCTCTTTTTAAATATTTAAAAAGAGAAAACAAAAAAATAAAAATAGACGCCCAGTATAGGGCTATACTGGGCCTATACGAGGGGTCCAAAAGACCATTATAACCCTGTTTTACCCCCAGTATAGGCCTAATTCATGGGTATAATGGTCTTTTGGTCCACATAGACGCCCAGTATAGCCCTATACTAGGCGTCTATTTTAAT
Source organism: Helianthus annuus (assembly GCF_002127325.2). Taxonomy (NCBI): domain Eukaryota; kingdom Viridiplantae; phylum Streptophyta; class Magnoliopsida; order Asterales; family Asteraceae; genus Helianthus; species Helianthus annuus. The sequence goes on from NC_035445.2 coordinate 4,016,900, forward strand.
TTTTTTTGTTTTCTCTTTTTAAATATCAATAACACTAATATTAACTATAAAAAACTCATATTAATATTAATAACACTAATATTAATTATAAAAAAACTCATATTAATTATAATAACACTAATATTAATTATACGATGCCTATACGAGACCTATACGAGACTTATACTATACTATACGATACGATACAACACGATAGGCTTATACAAGACCTATACGAGACTTATACTACACTATACTATACGATACGATGCGATACAACACGATACTATAGGATACAATACTACATCCATAGGCCCATACAATGCCTATACGAGACCTATACGAGATTTATACTACACTATATGATACGATACGATACGATACAATACAATACGATACTAGATTATTGGATAAGATACAACACTCGTATTGGACTATAGGTGTGGTTTAGGTCCCGTTTAGGCCTATAGGCTTATACAAGACCTATAGGGGACCTATACTAGACTTATACTATACACTATACGATACGATACGAAACTATAGGATATGATACAACACCCGTATACGTCCATAGGCCTATACAAGACATATAAGGGACCTATACTGCACTATATGATACCATAGTATCGTATTGTATCGTATAGTATTGTATCGTATTGTATCGTATAGTGTATAGTATAAGTCTCGTATAGGTCCCATATAGGTCTATACGAGACCTATACGAGACTTATACTACACTATACGATACAATACAATACGATACTATAGGGTATGATACAACGCCCGTATACGTCGATAGGCCTATACAAGACCTATAAGGGACCTATACGAGACCCATACTACACTATATGTTAAAAACAGTGTAATATTTCTACGATCGAATAATTTTAAAGGCCAATCTTGAAAATGGTAAAATATTCTTATAAAAAATAAAACTTTTCTTAAAAAACAACTCAAATTACCCCACCAAAACACCCATTTTTTACTCAAAAAAACATCACCCTCAAAAAACAATCAAATTACCCTACCAAAACATCCATTTTTCAACTCAAAAAAACATCAACAAGGGGTCCTAATATTAATTATTTAAAATAAAAAACTTGTTTTTGTATAAAAGTTTGCTAAAATGATTAATATTGTATCAAATGTTTGTTAAAAAAAACCCTTATATACGCCCAGTATAGGCCTATACGAGGCATATAAGGGGCAAAGGGTCATATATGAGACCTATACTAGGGGTCCTATACGCCCAGTATAGGCCTATACGAGGCATATTGAAGCAGTCAAACCAGAAGTGACATGAGTCAGACACTGATTTTGATGTAACCCTATATGCCTCATATAGGCCTATATGAGACATATACGAGGCAAAGTGTGTCTAAATAGGCAGATAGGGTGTCTGGATAGTTTGAGCCCTAACTAAACATGCAGGAAGGAACAGCTTGACAATTTCAATCTTCCAAACGTGCGGGTTTCTTTCGGATCCTTGTGGGCCTGGTTGCTACTTCTGAATTGGGCATGATTGTTACTTCTGGATCGACTTCCGAACTTAGGCTTCGGCCGGTATCAGAAGGCTGGTTGGATTGTGCTATCACTTAATTGTACATAAAGGAATAAAGACTTGTAAAAAACACTAAACAGTTTAAACCCACTGAAGAACCAAAAAGTCGAGTCTAGGCCGGAGCCTGTAACCGAAGGTTTGGATCTTGTTTGATAGGCTTGGAAAGGGCTCCTGCAAAACAGAAAACCGTTAGGCTCGCCGCAGAGATGGGAGGGCCTCTCTGCGACCACCCTCCGGCGTGAGGATAAGTATTTGTAGAGAGAGAAAGTAAGGACAGAGGTTCAGAAAATCGTACTTGGCATTGTACTTTAGTGAAGTATTTATAGTGGTCAACTGTGATGACGTCACTCGGCCGAACGCACTTGAATGGTGGTTCGTCTTCGGAGTTATGTGGAGGACGGACGCACTCGAATGATGTTTATTCGGATGTGGAGTGGACATGTTGAGGCGTTCATCCCCGGTGGGTCATATCCATCCTCGGATATGTATCTTCAAGTCCCCCACTTTGCTAAGTTTCGATTGGGACTTAGCAAAATGTTCTTTATAAGTTACCCCTCCTGAGTGACGTGTCGCTGTATGATTGGACTTGTGTAAATGACGTGTCGCGGTTTGACTGGCGTTATTGTGGCGTGGGTGACCTAACCGATTTGTCTGTTAGTCACCCACGTGTGACTGTTGCGGAAACCTGCGTCGGGAACCGGGAGCGTCAGTTGAAACGACATTTCGATATGATGGGTCTTTAACCGACTCATTTTTCCTATAAATTTGCTTTTTACTTCTTCATTTTTACTTTCTTCTTATTTGCTTCATTGTTACCCTCTTTTAGGTTTTAACTTCATCTTCTACAAAGGTGCGTCTGTCTCTTCTTTTGAACACGATGGCTCCCGGTAAAGATAATATGTCCGAGAGCTTGAGCGTTCTTACCCAGCGTCAGCTGGATAAATTTGTTAGAGATTATAGGATCCCTACGGATCTTCATCCGGTGCTTCCTTCTAAAGACGAAACCATTTATCCGTTTCAACAGGGGAAATTTCCCTTCTATACTCGTGTCTGCAACTTTGCAAACTATAGGGTTCCGTTTTCTCATTTCTTGATTAGGGTCTTGCAGTTTTTTAGGGTTCACATTAGTCAGGTCAACCCGTTTGGACTAAGTCGGATTAGTCATTTTGAACTTTCCTGCCGTGCTCGGAGACCTGATTTAAGCGTCTTTCGGTACTTTTATGAATTCATTACCGCCGGAGACTGTCGGAGGGGGGTACCCTATCCTTCCTCTGATGAACGATCTAGCTTAAAAAATTGGAAAGATAACTTTTTCTGGCTGGACGATCGTTGTCTTCCGGAGGACATGAAATGGCGTTTTAAAGATCAAACAATGTCCTTTGATTTGGACGATGATTTTGTTTTTGACAAAACCTTGGCTCGTGCCTTGGTCGAACATCAGTCCCCGATCCATCCCTTTCCTGAGCATTTTCTTTTGTTGGGTCGTCTTTGTTTTTCTTGGAGCCACGGGGATAGGAAGTGGCCGGTCATTCGCAGAAAAAGTGATCGTAAGTTCCGGCCACTGACTTTCCCTTCGGCGCTTTCACTTGTGATATCCTATTGACATTTTTCTTTGTTTTGAAAAAAAAAACTTTCAGGTGCAATCATATCTCTGAGGGATGCTCTGAAAGTGCCGAGTATGGACATTTTTGATTTTGACTTGGAGGATCAAGGTGAGGATGAAGTTCTTTTAATGAAGCAGGTAGCTCCCTCGGCTCAGGAAATTCGTCCACCGGTTCACTTGGACGCGGCTGAACCATCTGGTGCCGGTGGTGCTTCTTCTGTTCCTACTCCTACGAAAGAGGCGGCTGGTTCTTCCGGATCTCAAGGCGGCAAGAAATCCATTCTGGACGAAGTAGATGATGATCCGGATATACGCAAGCTGGACGAAGCTCTTCAATACCGTCCCTCTTCTGCTTCCTTATCAAGTAAGGGAATCGTGCTTGATCCTTCGTCAAAACCTCTTGTTCGGAAAAGAAAAGGTGAAACCGTTCAGATCCGTTCATCCGATCCTCTTCCTATGCCGAGGTTAAAAAAGAACAAGAGAGGATCCTCGTTTTCTGAAGGTGATGTGATGGGTGAGTTTGATGAGCACCTTACCGGGGGTAAGTTTTCCAGAGAAAAAGCTGCGTTGGCACGCAATAAGCCGACCCCTGCCTTTTCTGGAGGTTTTCTGCCCAGTAACGAAGTAGAGAACATGGAAACGGAAGTTCCGGGAATCACAAGTAAAGAGAAAGAGAAAACTCATGAAGAACCAAAAATGGTAACTTTTTCAGGTACGATGTTGGACTCGTCTTTGGGTCCGGACCACTTTATTGAAGATGAGGAAGATCAAGTGTCTTCTCTTCCGTCATCTTGGTTCGGACCTGAATTAATGTCCTTTTTTCGATATGCAGATATATTCTCGGACGATATGGAGATCGATCCGGTGACGGCTGAAAACAAATTCATTCCCGATTGGGACATTCGCAACAAGGACTCAGTGATGGACGAATTGGTTGCTAGAACTCTCCTTTTCAACATAAACACTCCGCTTGATCATGCCAAAAGCCGAAAAATGAAGAATCCGGACCTGGGTGCTGCGGTCTTGAATAATCAAGCTCAGTCAAATATTTTTGTGATGGAGCTCTATCGGAGGTGGGTGGAGGCGGAGTCAGTGCGAGAGAATTTGGAAAAGGAAACTCGCTCTTTGAAACGTAAAATCCAAAGGAGTCCGGACGTGGAGAAAAAGATTGCCCAACTTACTCAAGATCTTCAAGCTCAGCAAGAGAAAGTTAAGTCTTTGATTGCTCAGAATCAATCTTCTCAAGCGGCCGCCGCTTCTGCTGCGGAAGATCGTGATAGGATAGCATCTGAGCTGAAGAATTTCTCCGAATCTATGAGGCAGAAGGATGACCAGCACAAGGAGGTTATGGCGAAGATGGAGGTGTCTTTTGAGAATGCTCGCATAGCCTATGCGAACATGATGGCTGGTATGTACCTTGTTTTAGCTTAAACACTCTTTTATTTTCCTATCTTTTTTAACACTTTGGTCAGAGCGGGATGTGCTCAAATCAGGAGAGGCTGACTTGAAGGCACAAATTGAGGAAATGAAAGGGCATGAAGAGGAGATTGAGGCTGAAAATGCTTCTTTAAAAGCTAAGGTGGAAGAGCTCCAGGCGACCAAAATCTGGATGCTCTCGGAAGGGACCAAGTTGTTGGCTAAGAACATTCATAAGGGACCGAAGATGACTGCTGCCGTGGCTGCTATTAATAATGCGATGAGCGCTGTTGGAGTCAACTCCGGCCTTCACAGTGGTTATGTTCATGCTTTAAAGAAGAAGACCCCTTACTCAGAAGTTCCACTATTGAATCGTAATGCCAAGGAAGAGCTGGATGCGGAGGTTGCCTGTTTTGATTCCCTTATCTTTCCGGTGGTGGATGATCTGTCCAGACTTGCAAATGAGCCGCTTTCCGAAATCAACAAAGCTCTTTTCTTTGCAGGTGGTTCTTCGAAAGAATGAGGTGGACATGCCCGGTTCCTTGGGGTATGCACCTGGGTGGGTTTATTTTGTTTAACATTTTTAGGGGGTGGACATGTCCGGGTGTTTGGGACATGCACCTTATTTTTTGAACTTGGAACGAATGTAATGATGTTCTTACCTGTTTTTAACAGTTATCCTTTGTAAATGGTTTTGTAATTTCCGGTTATATAAGTCCGGTCGATTTTTGATGTAATCACTTGTTTATGCATGCGTCCATGCTCTTTGTGTTTTACATTTTATGTTTTTTAGAACGTTCATTTTAAGGTACGGATCCGATTTGTTTCACTTTTCTAGGATAACTTCCAAATGAAGGGAAGAATGCAAACGGAGCCAGTTCATACTTTCCTTTTAGGGTTAGCGTCCCTAGTTCGGCCAAGGATATACTTGTGTTGCAACTTTGTTAACGATAGAAAATTTAATCATTCTATTTTTCTTATCCGGAGTTATACTTCTCCGGTTAACACATAGTAAAAACATTTGAAATAGTTCGCGGGTAAAAACCCTCCGCGATTCTTGGAATTACGAAATTGTTCGGTGCGGGCAAAAACATCCGCATTACAAGGAAGACAAAGATAACGGAAGCCGTAGCTTCCGTTTTACAATTTATTTTTAAGATAGGAAAAACTTTTCAGAGAAAACACTTCTTTAGGTGCGTTCCATTCCATGTACGAGGGACGAGGGTCCCGTCCATCTTCTTGAGCGTATAAGCACCGTTCTTTCCTGCAGTGTTGATCAGGTAGGGTCCCTCCCACTTTGGAGCCATTTTTCTGGTACCTCTGACCAAACTTGCTTCATTGCTCTGCATGACATAGTCTCCGACCTTAAACCGGACCTCCTTTACTTTACAGTTGTAGTGTTTCTCCAACTCTTTTTTGTACTTTGCTTCCCGGATGGCCGCAAGTTCTCTCCTCTCCTCGGCCAGATCAAGATTTAGGCGGAGTTCTTGTTCATTCTCTTCTTGGCTCTGTTGCATGCGAAGTGTGGGTATCCCTACTTCAGCGGGAATGACTGCTTCGGTACCGTACGTTAAGCTGAAGGGAGTTTCCTTATTGCTCGTCTTCGGCATCGTCCGGTGAGCCCACAGGCGCTTTTTAATGCCTTCCACAATGCTGCGGTTGGCTCTTTCTACTTGCCCATTGGCCTGGGGATGAGAAACCGAAGCAAAGTTCTGCTCAATGTGCATTTTTTGGCACCATGTCTTGAATGGTTTTTCCGCGAACTGCTTCCCATTGTCACTTACTATACAAAGTGGCATTTCGTATCTGCACACTGTGTTTTCCCAAACAAACCTCAGTACTTGATCCCCTATGATGGTCCGGAGGGGTTTAGCTTCGATCCACTTAGTGAAGTAATCGATGGCGACCAATAGGAACCTTACCCCTCCGGTGGAAGCAAGGAAAGGACCGACAATGTCAATCCCCCATTTCTGAAAAGGCCATGCAAAAGTTACAGGGACGAGGTTGTTTTTGGCTCGATGGCTAATAGGCGCATGCCGTTGACAATCTTCACATGCTTGTAACTCGTTAACGGCGCTTTGATGCATGCCCGGCCAAAAATATCCGGCATTCATAGCCTTGGCAATGACCATTCTAGGTCCGGAGTGGATGCCGCATATTCCCCAGTGGATTTCTCTAATGACATAACTGGCTTCTTCCGGAGTTAAGCATTTTAGGAGTGGACCCAGGAAGGTTTTTCGGTAAAGTTGCCCATCATGGACTTGATACTGCAACGCCTTCACCCTTAACTTTCGGGCCGGAGCTTTTTCTTTCGGTAGTATGCCATCTTTCAAATACTCCAAGATCGGAGTCATCCAAGACCTTTCCTGCACGGAGACTGACATTACGGACTCTGTCTGAAGGATGGCCGGAGCTTGTAGAGTTTCAACTAGCACCTCTTTAGACAAGTGGCAGAATGCTACGGAGGCAAGTTTACTTAAAGCATCCGCCTTTTTGTTCTTGCTCCGCGGTATATGAACAATCTTGCAAGATTCGAATGAAGAGATCAAACTGATAACTTGGCTTAGATACCGGATCATGTTTTCCTCCCGCGCTTCATATTCTCCGCTAACCTGATTAGCGACTAGTAGTGAATCAACATGTGCTAATACGGAGGTCGCACCGGCTTTAGCTGCGGTATGGAGTCCTGCAAGGAGGGCCTCATACTCTGCTTCATTGTTCGAAGTTTTAAACTCGAAACGTAGAGCATAAGTGTATTCTATTCCTTCTGGATCTATCAGGATCAACCCGGCTCCTGACCCTTCTTTACTAGAGGCTCCGTCTGTATATAAGTTCCATACCCTTGGTAGGACGGACTTTTCTTTGGTGCTTTCTCCGGTTGGTATCTCCGTGAGGAAATCGGCCACAGCCTGGCCTTTCACCGGACCCCTAGTTCGGTAGGTGATATCGAAAGCGCTGAGTTCAATCGCCCACTTGGTTAGACGCCCGGAAACCTCCGGCTTTCTAAGAATTTGTTGGATCTGGAGATCGGTTTGTACTTCTATATTGAAAGCCTGAAAATACCTTCGGAGGCGCCTGGCAGCATGTACCAATGCGAGTGCCAATTTCTCTATCATCGGGTACCGAGTTTCGTAATCTTTCAGGATGCGGCTTACGTAGTAGACTGGAATTTGTGCCAGGTTCCGGTGTACCACAAGTACTGCACTTATAGCGAAATGAGAGGCGGAGAGATAAACCGTGACAGTTTCTCCGGTAACTGGAGCGGTTAGGGTGGGTAAAGACCCAAGACAAACTTTCAACTCTTGAAATGCCGAATCGGCTTCCGGTGTCCATTCTATCTGACCTTTTCCTGTTCGTTTTTTCAACACATTCATGAATGGAATAGTGCGATCGGCCGCTTTTGAGACAAAGCGATGGAGAGCTACCAGTTTACCGTTTAATGATTGAATTTCTTTAACCGTTTTAGGAGGCTGCATAGAGATCACCGCCTTGATTTTATCTGGGTGTGCCCGTACTCCGGACTGTGTTATCCATACGCCGAGAAATTTTCCTTCTTCTAATCCGAACGAACATTTTTTGGGATTTAGTTTAAGATTGATACTCCGAAGCCTGGTGAAGGTTTCGAGTATGTCATCGATCATGCTGTCTTCGGCCTGACTTTTTATGACCAGGTCGTCCACATAAATTTCTAGATTTCTTCCGATCTGGTCTTTGAACGCTTTATCCATTAACCTTTGGTACGTAGCTCCAGCGTTCTTCAATCCGAATGGCATTTTGGTATAACAGAAGAGGCCCTTGTTTGTTACGAACGCAGTCTTGTCTTCGTCTTCCAAAGCCATCTGAATTTGGTGGTAACCTTTATATGCGTCTAGGAAGCATTTAAGACGGAAACTGGAAAGAGAATCAATCTTCAAATCGATCTCCGGCAACGGATAGCAATCCTTCGGACAAGCATTGTTCAGATGGGAAAAATCAACGCACATCCTCCAGGTTTTGTCTTTCTTTGTTACCATTACCGGATTGGAGACCCATGTTTGGTACCGTACTTCCCTGATAATTCCGGCATTTAGTAACTTTCGTACGTCCTTGGAGATGGCTTTGTTACGGGCTGGAGCCATGTTTCTTTTTCTTTGAGCCACTGGCTTTACTGAATGCGACACTTTCAGTTTGTGCTCGGCCAAACATCGGGGAACTCCAACCATGTCAGAGGTTTGCCATGCAAATACGTCGAGTGAATTAGACAAAAGCTTCCATAGTTTCTTTTTGGTTCGTTCAGGGAGTTGGGCCCCGACTGCAATTTTTTGCTTCGGAAAATGCGGGTGTATAGCCCAGTCTTCCGTAAGGAGGTTCGGAGGTTGATCATTACCGTTACTTTGCCGTATTTCTGCTACGCAGATTGTTGATTCAGAGTGCAAAGTTGCTATCCCTGCTTTGGTGGGGAATTTTAATGAGCCATGGATGGTAGAACTGATGATACCGAAAGCGCACATGCCTGGCCTCCCAAGTATGACGTTGTGGACGGATCTTGCTTCTACTACCAGGTACGTCAAATTAACGGTTCGTATCATGTTTCCTTCTCCCATCGTTGTTGGTAAAGTGATTTGCCCGACGGGCTATACCACTTCTCCGGAGAAACTTACTAATGGCATTGAGACTCGTATCAATTTTGCTTTGGTTTGCGGAGCTAGCTGTTGGAAGCACTGTTGATACATGATCTCAGTGGCACTTCCGCTGTCAACGTAGACCCTCCGGACTTTGTGACCTGCTATAACCGCGGACACTATGATAGGTCCGTCTTTTACTTCCCCGGGGGTAATTGGAGGGAAAGCGATTGGTTGGTGCATCCAGGCGGCCATATGATGATTGGACCGCTTGATGCCCTGGTTACCTACCTTCCTGATCATGCAGATTGCTGGCTGATTGTTCGGATTATCCGCCGAATTTCCTGAAGATTTTCCTTCTTTTACTTCTTTTACTAGATGCGACAGTTTAACAGACCGCACTGCTTTTTCTATTTCTTGCTTTAGGGACCAACAACCGTCTGTATTGTGACCACGAGCATGGTGGTAATCACAGTACTTCTTGGAGTTCTTGTCACCTGGGTTTCGGAGTTTTGGTGGGGCTGGGAAGTTTGCTCCTTCAGCACTGAGGATTTCACTCGGAGTTTTGGAAAGATCTGATAAGTTGTAAAACCTTGACCCGGAGCTTCGTCCTCGCTGAGATCTATCATTTCTGCTGTAAGGGTGCGATCGTCCTCTGTTGCCGGATGGAGCTTTATCGAATACGGACCCACCATTTTTCTTCCAGGAAGACATCTTATGATCTGACTCCAGAGTTGGATTACATGCATTTTTCCCCCGAGCAAAAGCTCTGGCTCGTTCCATTAGTACTTCCATGGTCTTCGGCAGATTCTCGTGCAGTTTCTCAACTAGCTGGTTGTTCCGGACACCATGACAGAATCCGGAGATCCTTAACTGGTCAACTACCCCGCTGATCTGCATGCTTTCCCATTGAAACGGTCTATGAAACTATCCAAAGATTCTCCATCCTTTCTTCGGATGTTGTGAACTTCGGTGATTTCTTTGGAGTAGTGCCGTTGTTGGCTAAAATTCTGGAGGAACAATCTTCGGAACTCCTCAAAGTCATTTATCTCTCCTTCATTCAATGCGTCAAACCATACCCGGGCAGCCCCAGTTAGTGTTTGCGCGAACATGAAGCACCACGCTGGCATCGGCCATTGTTCTACTCGTGCAGCTCCGTCGAAATCGAACATGTGATCATCTGGATCAGTCGTACCATCATACTTTTTTACTGTAGTTGGCATTTTGAGCTTCGGAGGGAGTTTGGCGTGCGTGATGCGGGTGCTGAATTTAGACTTAGCAGTCATGGAGACCGGATGATATGGCTTGGTGAGCTCCAGATCATTAATTGCTTCCATTTGTGTTTCATTTCGTATTGCCATTGCTGGAGATGGTCCGGAAGAACCCTGCACGTATCCGTTATAAGTTTCCGAGGTAACAATTGTGGAGAAAGTAGGAGGTGTGAACATTGTAGGACCCATAGTCCTTACCGGAGTTTCATCGTGAAAGAGCCTGGTTCGTAAACCGAGGATTTCTTCATCTCTGGCCTGCTGGGCTTTTAGTCTTCGAAGGAGACTTGCATTTTTTGACAAGAATTCGGCATCGAATTCTGATGTTTGAGATGTTGGAACCAGTATGAACGGCAGAGTTGTTCCTGGCCCTGAACTCAAAGGAGCTGAAGTTATGGAGCTAACACTTACTGGTGCTGTAGTTTGTGTACTAACAGCTATGGTTCCCGAATTCATGGAACTCGAGGCCGCCATATATCAGTTTACTGCTCAAGAAATTCACTAAGGTGAAGGACCGTGAGCTTGTGAAATCGGATGGCGCCAATTGAAGAACCAAAAAGTCGAGTCTAGGCCAGAGCCTGTAACCGAAGGTTTGGATCTTGTTTGATAGGCTTGGAAAGGGCTCCTGCAAAACAGAAAACCGTTAGGCTCGCCGCAGAGATGGGAGGGCCTCTCTGCGACCACCCTCCGGCGTGAGGATAAGTATTTGTAGAGAGAGAAAATAGAGAGAGAAAGTAAGGAGGGAGGTTCAGAAAATCGTACTTGGCATTGTACTTTAGTGAAGTATTTATAGTGGTCAACTGTGATGATGTCACTCGGCGAACGCACTTGAATGGTGGTTCGTCTTCGGAGTTATGTGGAGGACGGACGCACTCGAATGATGTTTATTCGGATGTGGAGTGGACATGTTGAGGCGTTCGTCCCCTGTGGGTCATATCCATCCTCGGATATGTATCTTCACCCACAAATGACACCATCACCACCATCATCACCGGCGAAGTGGACAACTGGGATGAGATGCCACCGGAGGCCATGTCCTCTTCCATAACCCTACTCTCTCTCTCTAGATATCTCTCTCTCTCTCTCTCTCTCTCTATCTCTATGTCTTCTGTTGTAATAACCAAAATGAAAGTGACTAAAATTGTAATACCATAAAGTCAAATGGAAACATCGTGACCGTTAATGAACTATTGCTCGGTTATGTTTAAAATTAATACTATATAGAATTTAAAATTCAAATGGTGAGGGAAAGAGTTGGCGGGAACCCATATTTTTCCCCAATAATCACGAGTAACAGTTGTCACTGATTTCATTCACTCACAATAGTCCATTTCATTTCGCCTCTCATACCTGCATACCAAACACTACCTAAAAGTGTTCGTGATCATTTCATTTAATGCCGAACGCAGATAAGTTTTTTGAACAACAAATCTTTACACCAATATACCTTTGGCGAGGCTCGTGCCCTTGACCCAATGGAGCAACACCTTAATTCCAATGGATTTGCTATTTGTACCCAACCCCCCACCAACAAAGATAAGTTAGGAACATATATAAGTTGGATGTAGAAGAGATACGTTAGAGATAGAGATACGATGGAGAGATTATTGGTGTTCATTGGTTCAGATATTGGTTTATATGGTTTAGTCGATTTGGATTTTTTTGCCCTAATCGAGAACCAATCTAATCCAAATTAGATATGTGTTTAATCGAACCGAATTCAACCGATCATATTTGGTTCAGATGTCCGACTAAAATGGTTATTATTTGGTTTATTTGACTGAATTATGTTAGTTTATCTAAATAAGCAAGACTTGTGGAACCGGTAAACGAACTGAAAACCGAGTTCACAATTCAAATATGGTTAGGAACCGAACAGAAAACAGAAAACATAATTCACAATCTGGTTCATTTTTTTCTACGGTTACAGATACAGTTCGGTTTTCAGTTTTTTTGGACACTCTAGGAGAGATAAGAAGGTGAGTTGAAATGTTTTGGCGACTAGAAATGTTAGGTTCGATTTTTGGTTTTTTGGAGACCCTAGGAGAATGAGGAGAAATTGAAAGTTTTTGGCGACCGGAGCTTAAGTGATGGAGGTTAGCATTCGAGAACTCTTGATGAAGAAATGTCTAACCCCATTTTAACCCAAACAAAATGATCGTTTTCTTAAACTAACATGTCCTAACCCGTTACCCGTTTGTCCCCGCGCACCCTGATTTAGATGCATATTTAGTAGAATTATGGGCTGGTAAATTTGATCTGACCGCCCCAAACCATGTTTTATCCGACCCAAACCGAAACCCGAGAAAATTTAAAAAAAGGATCGAGGACCGGACAGGGGGTTTATTTAGGGTATCAGTGTGAAGACCAAGACTGATTATTATATAAGTATATATTATATTATATTATATAATTATACAATTTGCAACATTTTGTTGCATTAAAAGGTTGTACACCATGCTATGTTGGTGTTTTATGCATGCAATGGTTGTACAAAAGCATTATTTACAAGTAGTAGTATATGTTGCATTGTTTTTGTACCATTTGTACTAAAAAATATGTATGGTTGTTTTGAAGAAACCATGGGTCGGTTACTTTCCGCTATTTTACTAATTTCGTGAAAATAACGTTAAAAAGCGAGGAACGGTTAATCGTGCATCATGTGGTGCCGTTGATAGCCGAAAGATAATGGGGTACATGCACTAATCAGTTTTTGCCCCAATTGCTGAGTGTTTTGTACCTTATGTCCAAGGTTTGATGCAAAACTACTATCGAGTCGGGGTCTCACTAGAAGCAGCCTCTTTATTCCTATGGTGTAGAGGTAACGCTATCCACATCTTACCCTCCTTAGACCTTACCTTAGCTTTGCTATTGATGAGATTTACTAAGTATGATGATGATGGGTCAGTTACTTTCCACCTATTCATCATAGGTGTGATCTTCTTATCACACAACAAGAGAAAGATTGCAAGTCATTTTGTTTCAGGTTAGAGCGAGACACGTTAGAGAGAGAAACAGGAGAGAGAGAGAACTAAAAAGAGTCGTCGCGTCTCCGTCGATTGGTTGAGCTTCGGCGTGTGTAGGCCTCAATCAATTGAACCAAGAATAATGAATCTCATGGTGGTGACAGAATGGTGGTGGTGATGCTTGCAGACGTAGCGGCTAGGGTTTCGGTGAGCCTAGGTGGTGCGGTGGCGTACACACGATGGCAAGAGGCTATAGGCGTGACTTTTGATTACCTTTTCCAGTTCTCAGGTTTTGAACCCTCCAACAAGGTAAGAGCATCCCCAATAACCATCCATTTTTTGATGTTTTTGGGTTGCCGTGTTGGCATTGCCCAACCAATAAAAAAGTTTCTCTTTCTTGCCTCTCTCACAACCAAAAAAACACATTTTTTTCTCTCTCCTCTCTCCTCTCTCCTCTCTCTTCCTTCCCCCTCTCACAAACTCATTTTTTCTCATTTTTCACCACAAACTAATCAACACCTTCTCTCCTCCACCTCACCACTCTCTCTCCTACATGGCTTCTAAAAATGAGAAAAAATCCCTTATTGTGGATGCTCTAACAACACTGACAATATTGGCTCTTCAGATTTAGATCTATGCTGGTTCATGTTGTTGTCCGTTTTTTAATGTAATATTTTTTTTTTGATGATATCTGATTTTGTTGTTTTAGTTGATGATGGTGATTTGTACCCTAAATTTTTGGGGTGATGGTGGTGGTTTGAGGCTGAGGCGACCCATGGCCCATTGTTGTGACACGGTTTAGCAATACCAAGGACGTCATCTCGCAACTCATCGTCCTATTCCAGGAGATGCAGGTCAGGTTATTCTGGTAAACTCAAACTTTTAAGGTAGGATGTTTATTTCTGTTGATCTAATGGAATGAGTCAAAGAGATTTACTTTTGAGATGATACTGAAGAAGGGAAGATGATGAGACTTATGGTAAATCTTGATCTAAATTTTGCCATTTTCTCAGTTTAATCTATACTTTTTTTCTTTAGTAATACTACACAGATATGCATTTGGCAGTAGAGGGGTGTGGGGATAATCGCCACATTATCGACATAGTAACGTGAATTTGACGGTTGAACTATAACGGAATATACAAAAACAACAACAGGTTACACGTGTGAAAGGAGTATGTTGTAGGAATAGTTTAAGACAAATCAACAAGATTTTAACCCAGTACATATCTTAATGGTGACCAAGGCCAGGTTTGTTTTCTTTTTGATATATTTGAAGTTTTGATTAAAACATGTGAATTAGAAAGCACACATCACATTCTCATTATAGCCACATAGAAAGATATGTGACTGAGCCATGTCAACAGGTTTGAAAACTATATAGGATGATCCGAAGACACTAAGGAAGAGATCAAAGTCATAGTCATTAGGTAAAACATATCATAAGGTTTGTAAACCAAATCAAAAGGTTGGAATGGGGTTTTGCTACAATACTTTGTGTACATATATGTTTGTATATTAGTTTGTGGGATCATGGTTTATAGATATTTTAGTATTTATAGCATATTTTGCAAGAGTGTGTATGAGCTTGCATTTGATTTTGACTTTGAGGATTATATTTATGTTTTGCTTTTCGTCGAACATGAATATGTTTCTTTTATAGATGGCAATATTTAAGCTATTTTTTTTCAATTACAACCTTCACTTTTTTATCAAGAATTGGTTTGTCGTATGAAAACGACTTTGGATTAAAAAATGTCCTTTTGTAGAACGATTGGGTTGAGTTGTGTTGGGTATTGATCCGTGCAGTCTATTAGGTTTTTTTGTTGATCAACCTGAAGTTCTATCGAGTAGTTGATGTATTTTACTTTCTAAAACTAGGTTATTCAAAAGTCTGATATGAAGTTGAACCCCGAACGCAACACGGCGGGTGCTCCTTCTAGTTATTATTATATATAATATAATAATTACAAACTTGGCTGCTACAATCCGAACTCAATGTTCGTATTGAATCACTATCTTCACAATGGCCTGTTTGCAGCTTTGCGGGTATTGAGTAATTTTCGATCTTACATTGCAAATATGAAAATCTAAAGCAATGAATGCTTCATTTAAATGATGATTCTTGTTTAAACATGTGATTTTGTGGCTCAATTGAATGCAGTTTTGTATTTCTACAATGTTTCTAATATATGCACATCAGTTGCTTGATGAATTGCCTGTGTGAAACTTTCCTTTTAATAGAGACCAATAGTTGTTTTATTTGTGCTGGGTTTTAAGTAAACCATCCAAGGTACTTATTTGGTCCAAAATTTTCCTGAAAATAATATAAAGACGAGAAACAGGAACGGATCAGTTGGTTAGGTTGGGTCAGGGTCAGGGTCAGGGTCCTGGTTTGGGTTAGGGTAGCCTGGCAGGTCTATTCTAGTGGTTCAATTGGGAACCGTTGTTCATAAGCCATATTACACGGTCGAAAAGTATAAACTCCAATTTTTGCACTTGGGTGAATTTATAGATTGCTACTCGACTCATGTTAGTAACATAGTAATAGAAAACTGAAAATCAAAACTGAACTTATGCTTAAAGTAGACTATCCAATAGCTAAGTTCTTTCTTTAAAGTCTAGTTGTATTTTAAGGAGCTGTTGTCTAAACTTGTGATGAGTTATCATCATACTTGCTACTTAGTTTTATGAGCATGAATTTCATTGGGGTTTCTAGTGGAATGAAGTTTCTTGCAACTGCTAATATATAGCAAACATGCCCATCTATTTTACCAGTTTTATGCAGAAAACAGATCCCATGTTTTGACATTTTTGTTGGTTACAGGCCCCTCACCACACACTACACTCACGTATGTATGTATGAACCGGAAGAAACTTGCTACTGTATATTGATGAAAATTATGGGGTACAAAAAAAACTATAGCTACTCCCTATTTATAATAAACAAAAACAAAGAAATAATAGACACATGCAAAATAGAACTCCACGTTCAAAAGTCCACATGCATAAAATTCGGTCAATCACGTCCCCTTCAAACTCGTACAACTATGACCATTTCTTCATTTTGAACCGTTAGCTAATGGATGACCCATTTAACTACCGAACCCGGTTCAGCTCCAACCCGTTGACACGTACCCGACCCATCAAGATTTTCCAACATTCACCCCCATAATCTTGATGTCGGTTCTTGATACACGAACCACGTAGGCCCGTCTTCCCCTTTCTCTTTCTAGCGTGAACCCTTTTCAGTCTTCGGCTCACGACTCGGTCTAATGTGAACACTTTCGGTCTTTGTTCACTCGGTCTTTCTTCTCGGTCTGATGTGAACCTCTTCGGTCTCGGTCTTGGTTCACAATCTCGGTCTTACGGTCTAAGCTTTCTTCAAGAAAAGCTTCTTTCGGTCTCGGTCATGCCGTTCGATCTCTCACGGCTTCAATCCTTCTTCCCCGGAAACGGTCTTTCTTACGCCAGTACCTCCTTTCCGACGACGGTCTCTTTCTTCGGTCTTTCTTTCAAGCCGTTCGGTCTACTACGGCTTCGGTCTCTTCTCGCCTGTCTTTTCGGTCTCACACCAGAAAACAATTTCCGGCAACGGTCATCTTCTTCTTTCTCTTTCTCCCGGCTCGGCTACACCCTTCTTTCACGCCTGCCCTCCACCGACCGACACACCCGCCGGCGGCGGAGGCTCCCTCCGATCTTCAAACCCGCTTCTCGACGAGCCCCAGGCTCTGATACCAATTGTTGGTTACAGGCCCCTCACCACACACTACACTCACGTATGTATGTATGAACCGGAAGAAACTTGCTACTGTATATTGATGAAAATTATGGGGTACAAAAAAAACTATAGCTACTCCCTATTTATAATAAACAAAAACAAAGAAATAATAGACACATGCAAAATAGAACTCCACGTTCAAAAGTCCACATGCATAAAATTCGGTCAATCACGTC
The DNA here is from genome assembly GCF_002127325.2 of Helianthus annuus. NCBI lineage: Eukaryota > Viridiplantae > Streptophyta > Magnoliopsida > Asterales > Asteraceae > Helianthus > Helianthus annuus. Next base: position 4,034,251 of record NC_035445.2, read on the forward strand.
CCCTTCAAACTCGTACAACTATGACCATTTCTTCATTTGAACCGTTAGCTAATGGATGACCCATTTAACTACCGAACCCGGTTCAGCTCCAACCCGTTGACACGTACCCGACCCATCAAGATTTTCCAACAATTTTTAGGACTTTGCACATTTTGGCACGGGAATTGAAAAGCTCGAGGTGGTTTTCAGCATAATAATTCAAAATTCAGAATCACAGTAAAAAACCAAATGTTCATATGAACATCATACCAACACAATGATCAAAATTCCTGATTTACTCCACAAACTAGCAGCCCTATCGTTACAATCATAAGCCAAAAAGAGAACTCATTTTGGATAACCGGGTTTATCAAATCACTTCAGTCCTGTTCAATATTTCAACTTGGGTCAAACTGAGCCACGGATTCATCTAAAACCGGTATATTAACTTGGTAACCAACTCAACAATTTTCTCGGTTTCTAGAAGGGTATAGTACTAGTTGGATCATGAAACAAAGATCTAAGTATCATAGATGAGGTGTGGTTAAACCACCATTTGATCTTCAAATGAAAAATAAGAGATGGATACCAACGGCTAACTAAAATTTCTTTTGAACAAAAGGAAAAAAAAAAAAAAGAAAAAAAAACTACATAGAATGATCCACAAGAAACTGATGGCTACCTATCTTGGACCAGAGAGAAGATATGCAGACAATTGTGTGAAATATTTCCCGTCTCCATCTTCTGTTTCCTGAATTATCGGATCTATGAAGTTGTAATCCAATTTCGATTCGACACCCATTCCTCCTTCTAACACCTTAACCACCGATGACATTGAAGGCCTTCTCTTAAAATTTGTTTGTAAGCACCATGCCGCCACTTTCATCATCTCCACCACTTCTGTACTATGTACCCGCATATCTTCACTTTGTCTGTCAACCATTTCTAACAACGTTCCTTGCTCCCAACTTTTCTCAAAGACAAAGAGCAAGTGCCCACTTTCTTCTGGCTGAGATCTATCCAAAACTTTCCTACCACATAAGATCTCCAAGAGAACAATCCCATAGCTGTATACATCCACCTTTTCAGTGATAATCGAACTCCGCCATTCTGGAGCAAGATATCCAGGGGTTCCTTTTATGTTAGTCATCACTTCAGTTTGATTTTTGTCAATGAGCTTAGATAACCCAAAATCGGATACTTTGGCACTGAAATCACTGTCTAGAAGTATGTTTTGAGGTTTAATATCAAGATGCACAATTTTCTGCCTACATTCTTCATGGAGATATGCTAAACCTTTAGCTATATCAAGAACTATTTTCTTTCTGCACTCCCATTCTAGTACGCACTTTCGAACTCCAAGGTAGATCCAGCTATCTAAGGACCCATTACTCATGAAGTCATACACGAGAAAACGTTGTGATTTCCATGTACAGAATCCTCGAAGTCTAACCAGATTAACATGGTGAATGCTGCCAATGGATTGAACCTCAGCTAAGAAGGATTTCTTAACATGCGCAAGCCCTTCAAGACATTTTACTGCAATCTTGGTGCCATCTCTGAGAGTCCCTTCGAAAACCATTCCAAATCCTCCTTCACCAAGCTTTTTACTAAAGTTCTCTGTGGCTGTTTTCAGTTCCTCATAAGAATAACGATTCGGCATTCCTGGCAATTGATCTAAATTCTCTTCCTCCATTTCAATATCCCTTTTACGCTTATAGAATACATACACAACCCCTAAGGCCACAACAAGCAGAAGCACAAAACTTCCGACTATATAGCCTACAAGTCTTGCAACTTGATGAGGTAAACGATGTGATGTAGCATACTGGACTTTTATGAAAGCTGACGCATTATAATAAAGTGGATCAACAGTCTTCATTGTAAATAGCTCTGAAAGTAAAAAACAATCTCCACTTGAAACATGTGAATAATATTGATAAAAAGCGGCTTTGCATGAGCAATTTTTTCGACATGCTTGTTTGCAAGTTTCCATATTCACCCCTTCCATGTCAGCAGTAGAGGTGAAGTATTTGACATTCTCAAGTGTGATTAAATCTTGATCTTGTGTAGAATTACATGTTAGGGGTGTAATTTCGGAGCAACCCAGGTTGGGTTGGCGATCGTTCACAGGTCTAAAATGTTCTCTTCCGGCACAACTACACAGGGGCGGACCTAGTAAGAGTCCAGGGTGGGCGGGCGCACCCCCTGAAAAAAAAAATTTAGTGTATTTTATAAGGTAAAATTCTCCCCGCACCCCTTGAAAATTTGGTTAAACCCCTTATCCGCACCCCTTGAACCCTTGAAAATTTGGTTAAACCCCTTATCCGCACCCCTTGAAAATTTTTTCTAGGTCCGCCACTGCAACTACATTGTTGTTGACCAGCCAAGCAAATGGAATTTCTTCCGCAAGTTAAAGGATAACTGCAGTTTCCTACATTAAGAAGATCCGCTACCTCTATCCACCCTCCAGATTGATATTCAAACACTTTCAAATGCCCATCTGACATCAGTTTCATATACTGAACTGATGATGCTGTAGGTATGTAAACTGAAACATCAGGATCACTTGGTTCGGAAGAACGAATGAATAGTGACAAACTCCCGTTCAAGAACCTAATGTATCGTCTTCCTTTATGTGTATCATTGCCATTAGGATAGACCAACATACGGTAAAAGGCTTGAGGTGGGTTTGATTCAACATAAGCAAACAAACCTATATCCGTGATTCCAATAGAATACATACCTTCCTGACCCGATGAGTTGGATAAAGAAACACTAGATTTCAGTTTTTGACCTTGATACAGCTTTTGGCCAGGTAACAAAGAGTCTGTTGGGTGATCAAAAGATTGCCAAACTACTGAGTTCTGGTTATCGAATAACACCAGATTTCCGGTATCAGTTAGGTTCATGCCAGCAACTGATTTTCCTGCAGTGTTTGTGGTCCAAACTATGCTTCCATCTCCATCCTTTAGCACCAAGTCTCCAGCTGAAGTGAAATTCAGTATCGAATTCTCCCTGACCGGGGAGTATCTGTTGGCTGACCAAACGACTTTATATGCCTTTATGGTAAGTGAAATTTTGTCCTTATGTGCCCGTCTCCATCGTCCCTATCTTGACGAATTCGACGACGCCGAGCCTCCGGAATTGGTTTGCTGGGCGGCTCCGGGCCACGACGAAGCTGGGACGGTCCCCATACCGTCCAGCCTAATGTGGGGTTACGACTTAATTTTGACTAATTTCGATGATTTGGATTAGGGTTTAACAGTAAGTGTTAATAACCTACTGATTACTATAGATTACGATATAATTTCGTTGTTTACTGTTGATTACGTGTAGAATAAGCGTTAATCTTGCTGCAATGGTCAATGATAATGTACTTATCCATGAATTTTGTTTGGTTAAATGGTCACTGATTAGAGTGATTTGATTCACCTTTTCCCCGAATTTTTTAGTTGAAGTGTGGGGCAACTTGACCCTCACATAATTAGTGATTCACATGGTTGCCCTGGTATTTGGTCATCTGATCCTCGACCTGCAGTTTGGACCTGGGGGCATCAGATAATCGGCGAGTTATCTACAACAACGATGCATATGTAATACTAGGTAGGATGACTTAACAATAAGTACTAGGAACTTTTTTTGATGATCTTGGTGTTTAAAGTAAGTATTTTTTACCAAGATGATTTGGTATTTATGTAATGACAGTTGATGAATGATTTATTAGTTTATGTATGATTGTTGAATTACTGTTCAGTACATATTAGATGATTGATCATACTTGCTACTTAGTTTTATGAGCATGAATTTCATTGGGGTTTCTAGTGGAATGAAGTTTCTTGCAACTGCTAATATATAGCAAACATGCCCATCTATTTTACCAGTTTTATGCAGAAAACAGATCCCATGTTTTGACATTTTTAGGACTTTGCACATTTTGGCACGGGAATTGAAAAGCTCGAGGTGGTTTTCAGCATAATAATTCAAAATTCAGAATCACAGTAAAAAACCAAATGTTCATATGAACATCATACCAACACAATGATCAAAATTCCTGATTTACTCCACAAACTAGCAGCCCTACCGTTACAGTCATAAGCCAAAAAGAGAACTGACTTTGGATAACCGGGTATTGTCCAATCACTTCAGTCCTGTTCGATATTTCAACTTGGGTCAAACTGAGCCACGTGTAGGTCCGGCTAGGAGGATCTAGTCGCCTAATCCTTGTGTACAAACCAACCCGGTTGTGCGGAATCCAACCGGAAAGGCAAACCGAGATAGACACGCAAATACACGACACGCAATATTCACCGATTAACACCACTATATTAATACGTATGAAAGGTTCGGTTACAAGCTCAATGTTTACAGATGTATTCTATAAACTCTCAAACTCTCGTGAGTGTGTGTGTTTGCTCTCTGTGTGCTCTTAACATTTTCTGTCTAACTACAGACTATATATAGCACTACACACTACGAAACAGACTAAGACTCGGCGAATCACACTTGGCGAATCAGAAGCTTGGCGAAACAAGGAAATGCTCGACGAAAATTATAAGTGCAGTTCCTGCCGGGTAATTGTCGCTTATCAGTACTGGTCAACCAAAGCAGAAGTCCAAGTTAAAGTCAACCATAACGAAGAATTCAAGACCACATGAAGACCATGCTTTGATCAAGGGGGAGTTGTTAATGCACTTTGGGTGAAAAGTGCATGCCTTCCAATTGTTAGGGTCTTTATTGTACATGTCTTGATAGTTAGTCCCAAGTTTATCCTAGGGACAACTTGTCCAAGTTTTAGGAGAACTTTTGTCTGAGTTTTGGTGTAGAATTGGTTTGTCCGAGGTTTAGTCCCTAGTCTATATATATGTGTGTATTGTGTAGATTAGGGCAACTCTTGTAGCTTGGTGCACCTCTCCCACTCGTTCATCCTTCTGTGTGAATTCTAGAGAGAGAGAGACTGTGTTAGTGAGAGAAAGCTAGGGTTTAGATCTTTGTGATCTAAACCAGCTTGTAGATGATGTATACTCCTTTGGTTTGTGTAATCTGTGATGACTGATTCATCAATAAAGAGTTCATCTTCTACATATTTCTATCTTGTTCTTCATATTTTGTTCTTCATGTCTTGAATCAAGTGCAATGTTTGATGTTCGTCATCGATCCGGTGCTTTTACAGTGGTATCAGAGCATGGTTACCAATTCAGAATGGTCTAACCGCCTTCTGAATCACCATTGCTCTTGATTTGATGTTTGTTTCCGCCAAACATCTTGAAGACTTGAAGATTTTGCAGAAAAGTTGAAGAAAATGAAGCTGTTCGTGGTTGTTTTGTTCTCCAAGTTGTTGCAGATATGAGGTTTGATCCAAAAATTTATTAGGGTCTTTATTGTACAACTAGTGAAAAGTAGTCCCAAGTTTTTCCTAGGGACACTTTGTCCAAGTTTTAAGGATGGTTTCCTTAGTCAGAGTTTTTTGTATAGGACTAAGGTCAGAGTTTGTTTGTGTAGCTTTTGTCTGAGTTTTGTCTAGACAAAGGTCTGAGCTTTGTGCTATATGTTTTGTCCGGGCTTTCTAGTTTGTCTTGAAAGTCCGGGTTTTGCCTTGTATATATAACTTTATATGGAATAGACAAGGCAACGATTTCTGTGTGAATTTCTGTGCACCTAACCCTAATCATTGTCTTTTGTCTGGCGGCTGCTTTGTGTGAGTGACGTCATTCATCTTCATCAAGAATACTCAGTGTATTCTTGATTTCTCTCTCAAATCCTTGCATTCTAGTGTTTCATCTGCAGTGGTTGATCATTAGGTGGATTCCGCACACCTGTTGGTAGCTTTAGCTGAGTGAGATCTTGGATTAGGAGGCCTTACAAGTGGTATCAGAGCAGTGTGCTCATACTACTGTAGGTGTTTCTTAGTTTGAAGGTTTTGGTGAGAAAAGTTCATATTTTGATTGGGTTTAGTGAGAGTTTAGTGAGTTTTTGTGTTTTATTCATGATTCTTCATTCATATCTAGTGATTTGATGATGGATTTTGAGTAGTTTGGTGATTTTTAGTGTTTTCTTCATCTGGGTTTTACAGAGGTTTTTGTTTCTTGTTCATACAGAGGTTTGAAGGTGAAAAAGATTCTGAGTTTGATCTTTGGAAACCTTGTCCGTGGTTTACACTTTGTGTTTGTGTCTCCGGGGTATTGTTGAACCAGTGTGTAGTCACATTGGGGAGATAGTCCGGAGATTGGTTCCTTCTGAGTTTTGAGACTTGTCTGAGTTTCAAATCATTCAGTCCGACCTTGTTCAGTGTCCGAATTTTCCTTTTAGAGTTATTAGAGTCTGAGTTTTTCCTTTAGTTTTGTCCGAATTTTCCTTTTTAGGTTAATTAGTATCCGAGCTTTATCTTAAGTTTTAGACCGACCTTAGTTAATACAGTCCGAGTCCGACTTTTATAGTGCTTTAAGGTTGTCCGATTTTTTATCTTTTTAGATCCGAGTTTCAGCTCCCTATTGTCGGTCCGAATTTCTATAGAGTGTATTAGTAGTCCGACTTTCAGCTACTTAGATTAGTCCGAGTTTATTAAATTGTCTTAGGTCCGCATTTTTTATTAAAAGTGATAGTAGAGTCCGACCTTGTTCTATCTTATTTGAATTATAATATCAAGTCCAATCTTTGAGTATTATTTATTAGGGTGTCCGACCTTTTTATGATTAGTAGAGTCCGTGTTATATAGTTTCATTAGGTCCGAATTTTCAAATATAGAGTGAGTCCGAGTTTTCAAGTGCTTTAGTAAAAGTCCGATTTTCTTTTAATACAAAAGTCCGAATTTTAGAAGTTTATTAGGGGAGTCTGGATTTTAACCTGATTAGAGTCCGAACTTTATACTCTTAGGGTGTCTGAGTTTAAATTTCTAACAGTGTAGTCCGAGCTTTTCTGTTGTTTGTGTTTTATTTCAGGTTCTGTGATCCGGGTTTCACACTCTGATTAAAGCTCAGACATTTCACTCCTTGTTTTCACTCCGAGTTTGAACTTAGAAAAAGTCTTCTGTGACACAGCTCTTGCTTGGAAGTTCTCTGTTGTTTTCTGAAATGGCAAACAACAATCTGACTGCAATGGTGCAAAACCTCAAGCCCAATGCTGAGGTAGGAAGTAACGACAAACCTCCTTTGTTGATCAACGAGTTTGATTTTCCTGAATGGAAGGAGCGTTTCGAAAGATATGTCCGAGCAAAAGACATCAAAATCTGGTTGTGTATTGTCAAAGGATGTGGAGCTACTCCAGTACGTACGTTGACGATTGATACGTATTTGGGGCTCACTGACGAACAGAAGAGATTCTTTGACTGTGAAGAGAAAGCTATGTCGATGATAACAATGGCAATGCCACAATCGATACTTCATACGTTCCGTAAGAGAAATAGCTCGAAGGAGTTGTGGGATAGCATGATCGAGCGATATGAAGGAAATGCAATTTACAAGAAACGAAGACTCGAGAAGTTGAAGACTCAATTCGTTGTGTTTAAAGCGTTAAAGAATGAGTCATTTGATGACACTGTGAACCGATTTTATCATCTGTTGAGCGAACTTGATAGAAGTCAGGAGGGTATCTACACTGAATTTGAGAAGGTCGAGAAGTTTCTGAATTGCCTTCCCAGAGAATGGAATATGTACACCGCATTGATTAGAGAGGGTGTTCTCTATGAGGAGCTCTCATTGGAAGAAGCTGTTCAAAAGCTGAAGGGGTATGCCTGGAATATGGAAGATCAAGCATCTGATTTCGAGAAGCTCCAGGATCCTCAGTTATATAAGGCTTCGAAACAAATAGAGAAGGGTAGTAACAATGGAGTTGGTGTTGCTTTATATTCGGAGAATGAAGGTTCTGGAAGTGAACACGCCTTTATAAGCAACAGTGTTAGTTCAAGTGGAACAACCAATTCCAATCAAGGGATGTACTCTTCTAGTGGAGCTCAGAAATCTCAAGGAACAAGTTTGAACATTCCTAAGATAGATGCAAGCGGTTTGAAGTTGATTGAAGAAAATATGAGTCTGTTGGTGTCCTTCATGACTGCCTACGAGAACTTCTGTCTTGGAAAGCTCGTTGAACCGTCAAGTCTCGATGAGGACTTTGATCAGATAGATCAAGACGAAATGGAAGAACTTGATCTACAGCTCAATATGGCATTGTTAGTCCGTAGAACGAAGAAGTTTCTGTTGAAGACAGGTAGAAAGTTCATAGGAGGTCAGACAAAGACTCGAATGGGGGTCGACATGTCAAAGGTAAAGTGTTACAACTGCGGTATCTACGGGCATTTCGCACGTGATTGTCGAAAGCCGAAGATGGAAAGATCTGATAGAGACAACAACTCCCGAGGAAACAATTCAAGACCTCACAACAATGCATCAACTGCTACCTCTAACTCAAACTCAAGTGCTCGTTCAAGTGGATCTGAAAATCTTACACCTTCGACAAACAATGCTATGGTGGCTCAACCTCTACAGAGTGTGACTGAGCCTTATGACTGGGGTTGTGCTTTGGAAGACATCTCAGGAGCTATTGTGTCCCAAGCATTTATAGCTGAAATTGTGAACAAAGAAGTGTATAAAGAGGTTGTTGAAGAGACTAGCATTGAGGAGCTTGCAGTTGTAGCTGAAGTTATTGGGGAAGAGTTGGATTCGGGGAATGTTGCTGAGAATGAAAGTCCTTCGATCGAAGAGACTGTTGAGAAGTCTAGCAAGACAGAAGATGGAGAACAGGGAGAACGCTTTGAATTCAACATCTCCACAGCTGAAATGCAGCAATTTGCGGATGCAGAAGCTAAAAGGTTGGAAGAAAACTCCGTAGAAAACGAGGCTTGTGCATTCATGGCTGGCATTGAGGTAAAATCATCTTCTGTAGATAAGCGATGTGCTAGATGTGTTGAGTTTGTGACTAAAATTGATAGATATGCACTTCATAACACAAACTTGATTGCAGATTTAGAAAAATCCAGAGAACTCATTGCTGTGTTGTCTAATTCGGATAAAGAACACCGAATTAAGATAAAAGCGCTGAAAAATGATATCTCTGAATTTGAGAGACTTGTGGCTAAGGGAAATCTTAGAAATCAGGAATTAAAATCTGAACATGAAATGAGTCAAAATTGTGTTTTGGAAAAGAACAAAACCATTTTAGAAAAAGATAATCTGATTTTAGATTTGCGAAAGATTGAAAAGTTCAGGGATTCATCCGAAGTGATGAATTTCTGTATTAACAGCCAACGTCTCAAGGAATCTGAGGAAGAAATGCTCGGCATTGGTTATAATAAGGTGCCTCCACCGGTAAACCATAACTATACATCAATGCCAAGCATTGATACTGAATTGGCAAATTTTGTGCCAACGACCCCTTTGACGGTTGAACCGCAAAGTGAGTCAGAATCTGAGCCAGATGAAGTTACTGACTCAGATCAGTCGAAGATGAGTGGAGTTGCTAAGAAAAATGAGGTGAATCTTGAAAACATTGAAAATTTGATAAGCAACAAGATTTTGGAAATTTTCAATCAAGTTCAAAATGAGAAATCAAAACCTAAGTCACGTGGGAAAAATAAAAAGGCTTCGAAAAATGTCCCTAAAACTGAGTTTGTTAAAGGGGAGGATTTTATCAAAGAAGAGGTAAAAATTGAAACAGGTTCCAACTCTCAGTTTGTGAACCAAATTTTGAAAAATTCCACCAATGCCTCATCATCTTCGACCGATCATCATGAGGAACGTCCGAAGAACGCTGCGAAAATTCGCAAATGCTACAAGTGTCGTGGGAAAGGACACTTAGCAGCAGACTGTCCAGATGACAGGGGTAAATCACTTGTTGATCCTGATCAAAAGAAACCTTTTGTTGAAAAGCCACAAAATGAATCAATCAATGTTGAAAAGAAAAATGGTAAAAATCAGAAGGTTGAGAAAAACAAAGTGATTAAACAAGAAGTAAAACCAGTTGTTAAACCAAATGTTAAATCACAACAAAATCAGGATCAAGAAGAGAAACCCGTTATTATTAACCGTGGGGACAGATCAGAAAATGTACCTCAAAGACATGATACTCGTGAGAAAACCCCTCACAGACGACAAAATCATGTCACCTTTCAAGGAGTTGAGAATAACAAACGTTCTGGAGGTTCGAACAACAACTATGCTAGACCTCATGCACAGAACAGATTCGTGAATGATCGAAATGCGTCACCCCCCGATTTCCAAATCAAAGACCGCATTCGGATAATCATCCACGATCATTCTCAAGACACGAAGATGCTCCTAGATTTGATAGGAATTTTGAGCCACCCAGGAATCAAAATTACAGTTACCAAAACTATGGAAGCCGAGGGTATGGAAACTCTGGTTATACCAACAGATCGTCAACTCCGTATAATCCACGATTTGCGGGGACTCATTCCAACAATTTCCGAAATGGAAATGGTGGACACAGAGGCGATGATGGTTATTTCAAAGAGTTTTCTTATGTTGACGAATCAGGACGACCCAAGACCATTATGGCTTGGGTTCCACACTCTAACTAAATTTTTGTTGGGGAGTGTAGGAGTAGCTGAAGAGGGCTATCTATATTTGGTATATCGATAGTGGCTGTTCCAGACACATGACAGGAAATAAAGAATTATTGAACAATTTTAAACAATTTCGTGGTGGTTATGTAAATTTTGCCGGTGAGAAGGGTGGTTACATCACCGGTGAAGGCTCTGTGTCAAATGGAAAAATCACGCTGCATAAAGTGAACTACGTTGAAGAACTGAAGCATAACTTGATGTCGGTTTCTCAAATCTGTGATAACAAGTACACGATGTTGTTCACTGATAAAGCTTGCTTCGTCTTGCGTCCGGGATTTGTTGTTCCTGAAGATTGGATCGTTATGAGGGCTCCAAGGGTGAATAACACATATGTCATGGACATGCGCCCGTTGGTTAATTCATCTGCTCCAGTGACTTGTCTACTTTCAAAGGCGACTGAAGATCAATCGTATCTCTGGCATAGGAGAATGGGCCACGTGCATTTGCGAAATATGAACCACTAAGTGAAAAACAACTTAGTGTTGGGGGTTCCTTTACGTAGTTTCAATATGCACAACAAATGTGAATCATGTGAAAAAGGAAAAATCAAACGAAAGCATCATAAACCGAAAACAGTTAACTCAATCCAAAAACCTCTTGAGTTGCTTCACATGGATCTTTTCGGCCCGATCCATGTTGCTAGCATTGGTGGGATGTCTTATTGCTTAGTTGTCACTGACGGTTTCTCACGTTACTCATGGGTATTTTTCTTAAAAAAAAAGGATCAAACCGCTGGTATTTTAAGAGACTTATTCAAACAACTTGAGAAAAATTATTCACTTCCTATTAAGAAAATCCGAAGTGACAATGGCACTAAGTTTAAGAATCAGTATATGGTTGAGTTATGTCGGGAAATGGGAATAATTCATCAGTTTAGCGCTCCATATGTTCCTCAACAGAATGGAGTTGCAGAACGGAAGAATCGTACCCTGATTGAGGCGGCCCGCACTATGCTTTCTGAATCAAAATTGCCAATTTTCTTCTAGGCCGAGGCAGTAAACACTGCATGTTATGTGTTAAATCATGTGCTTACTGTCAAAAGAGAGGATAAAACGTGTTATGAATTGCTTGAAAGCAGGAAACCGAACTTATCTGGTTTTCAGCCTTTTGGGATTAAGTGTGTTATTAAACGCACCAAAGATACTCCGAAAATGGGAGAAGTTGGTGAAATTGGGTTCTTTTTGGGTTATGCCAATGGAACTCCAAACAAACGCGTTTATAACATCAAGAAGCGAATAGTGGAGATAGTGTTTGATATAACTCCTTTGAGTTTCGATCCTCCACCGTCCGAATTCGGTCCCAAAAGCGGTTATGATTATGATAAATTATTCGATTCGTTTGATCTTCCTGATGTTTCAGAAGAAGATTCGGAGGTTGTATACACACATCTTGTGAACAAAGATGAAGTGGATGCGAGCTGGAGAGCAAGTATTCCTACTAATGTGTCTTCGAATGTTCCAGTCGCTGATTCTTCGACCGTAAATGATGTTGTTGCTGAGCAGATCCCCAATGCAGCTGCTCAAACTACAAGTGGCGATCTATACGTTGACTTTTCAGCATATCCAAATGTTGTTGCGTCTTCTGGAAATGATCAAGCCTCTAGTAGTAATGCAAATGTTGAGGGGGAGATTCAATCGAATTTGGGAAACAATCTTCAAGCTCCGGCAATCCCAGTTCCAAGAACACATATTCATCATCCTGTTGATAATATTATTGGGAATCCATATGCGGGAGTGCAAACGCGAAGAAGTATTTCAGAAATGCAATGTCTGTTCTCTGCTATCAAGAAAGAGGAAATCTACAATCTTAGCCTGCATGAATGTTTTATCTCTCAGATAGAGCCGAAGAACTATCAAATGGCTCTGAAGGATAATTCTTGGTGTGAGGCGATGCAAGAAGAGTTAGCTCAGTTCGACAAGTTAAAAGTGTGGAATTTGGTCGATCTTCCAAAAGGCCAACATGCAATCAACACGAAATGGGTTTTCAAGTGCAAGAAAGGCGATAAGGGTGTCGTTGTCAGAAACAAAGCACGGTTGGTTGTTCAAGGCTTCAATCAGGAGGAAGGGATTGATTATACCGAAGTTTATGCACCGGTGGCAAGACTGGAAGCTATTCGTTTGTTTCTAGCCTTTGCTGCACACATGCGTATCAAAGTCTATCAGTTGGATGTGAAAAGCGCCTTCCTTTACGGGAAATTGCATGAAACTGTGTATGTGTCCCAACCACCGGGTTTCGAAGCTCCAGGGTTAGACAACAAGGTCTATCTGTTGGACAAGGCTCTCTATGGTCTCCATCAGGCTCCTCGAGCATGGTACGAGACGTTGTCAAAGCATCTTTTGGAGCATGGGTTCTCGCGTGGTGCAGTTGACTCCACACTGTTCATTTTGAAGAAAGGGGGAGATTTTCTGATTGTGCAAATTTACGTTGATGACATAATTTTTGGTTCTTCAAATGAAGAATTGTGTCGTGAGTTTGAAGCGGTGATGAAGTCCAAATTTGAAATGAGCACGATGGGCAAGTTATCCTTCTTTTTAGGTCTTCAAGTGAGTCAAGAAAAAACCGGGACGTACGTGCATCAGACAAAGTATGTCCACGAGATTCTCAAAAGATTTGGATTGGAAGATAGCTTACCCTATGACACGCCTCTACCGACAAATCTCAAGCTTTCACCCGATGATGAGAAAGATCCTGAAGTGGATCTGACTCTGTATCGAGCAATGATAGGTTCACTGATGTATCTTACTGCTTCACGACCAGATATTATGTTCTCTGTTTGTTTGTGTGCTAGGTACCAATCAACTCCGAAGGAGTCGCACTTGAAAGCTGTCAAGCATATTTTCAGATATCTGAAAGGGACGCCTAAGCTTGGATTGTGGTATCCAGCTGAAGGTGGTCTGGATTTGATGGCGTATGCTGACGCAGATTTCGGAGGGTGCCGGATGAACAGAAAGTCAACCTCTGGCGGCGCACAACTTCTTGGGAATCGTCTTGTCTCTTGGCAATGCAAAAAGCAAGTTGCCGTTTCTCTATCCACATGCGAGGCTGAGTACATTGCTGCTTCAAGCTGTTGTGCTCAGGTTTTATGGATTCAGCAGCAAATGAGGGACTATGGTTTGAATTTTACTCGAACTCCTATCCTTGTCGATAACAACTCTGCCATTTCCATAACAAACAATCCAGTAAATCACTCACGCACTAAGCACATAGATGTTAGGCATCATTTTATTCGCGACTGTGCTGAGAAGGGTTTAATAGAACTGGTTAGGGTAGACACCTTGGATAATCTTGCCGACCTGTTTACGAAAACATTCGATCGGGCTAGATTTGAAAATCTGGTCCGAATGATTGGCATGATCAACCCAGAGTAAAATGCTTTCAAAACTCGCATAGAAACTTTATTTTATCGTTTCTGTACAGTTCTTACCGCTTTCGAAAAATTGAAAAACTCCAAAAATATTTTACTTAGTTGTAGGATAAATTTCAGAAAAATACAAAAACATTCGAAAAATTTAAAATGAAGTCGTGTTGAGATATAAGGGAAATGATAGTACATCGGTTAGTCATATCTGGTGCAGGACTATGGTTATATGCATAAAATTAATCGTTAACTGTGACAGCTTCATTATACGTTGCTTCGGTAGGTTTTACGCGTAAATAAGAACCTGTCTTTGGTATATAAACATAATGAACTGCGTAACTTGTGTGGCACATCTCTCGGATATATGGTCTTGGTACCGTAATTTCGTTTGATAGATTGCCGAGGTTCTGAGATACGCGGTCTTTATGCTGTTTATCATCTGGGTATCATGGTTGCTTCTTTTACCGGAAAATAACAGGGACGCAAGTCTAGATCTTCCATGATACCATACATACGTGTAAATATCTTTAATTCTTGATGCATCCGACCCAAATAAGTGATAAACAATCACATGTCCCACAAAATCATGTGGGAGTCAAGTTTATCCTCAATAAGTGATCCTATCACAAATGACTTGCTCTTGTGCCCTTTGCATCTGAAATCCAAATAAGTGAGTATCTCACAATAGTTATACGTCGAAAACAGATGATAAATGGTATACTCACCAGTAAGATGATCTCTCGCGCATACCTTGATACGGGAGTATATTCTGAGGTGGGTAAACATAGTTACTGTCAGCTATTAATACACTTAATTTCATATCTCGAAAACAGTGTTCGAAAGCGTGCTAAAACTTAAGTGGACCACAATATCGTTGAACGTCTTGAACTGTCAATATCATTATTAAAAGATTAAAGCTAAAATGCTATGGTTCTTGTGTTGGGTACTGACAGTAAAACCGATATGATTCCTTTGCTCCGATTTCGCAAAAAGATAATTAGTGTAAATATGTTCTTAGGTTTAACCTATTTAATTTAGTTCAAATTGAAAAACCACAAAAAGATTTTGCTTTCTTGTTTCTATGTGCGAGTTATCTTATTAAGAATACTCTAGGGTTGTGAAAATTGTTTAAATAAGTTGTTAAATGTTGGTTGTTTAATATTTCAATTGTTTATTCTGGGGTATTGGAATTTATTTTTTTGGGATCCAGGTTTGGGCCGATGTCTCCATGGTCAAGTTTCTTAATCCGGGGTTAAGTGTATCAGGTCTGGTTCGTTCATCTCAAGATGGAAGATTTGGAGAAGATGTATGCATCTGGATCGTTCATCTCAAGATGGAAGATTTGGAGAAGTTGTGTGCGTCTGGATCGTGCATCTCAAGACTGGGGAAGCAGTGATTTCTGAAAAGAAAGTGACGGTTGAGATTGCTAAAGTGCTGGAGCCGATTTGGCTTGCCAACTTAAGGGAAGCACCTCTGAAGAAGCTTCGGCGCCTGCCTCTAAAATACAATGAAGAAGATCGTGTTCTAGCTGACCAGTTCATCAAGGTGGTTCAGTTCTGTGTGAAGAACAAGGTCTGGGCAGGAAGCAGCTTCTCGAAGAGGGTTTGAAGATCTCAAGTTCAATGAAGACCATGCACTGATCAAGGGGGGGTTTGTTAATGCACTTTTTGTGATAAGTGCATGTCTCCCAATTTATTAGGGTCTTTATTGTACAACTAGTGAAAAGTAGTCCCAAGTTTTTCCTAGGGACATTTTGTCCAAGTTTTAAGGATGGTTTCCTTAGTCAGAGTTTTTTGTATAGGACTAAGGTTAGAGTTTGTTTGTGTAGCTTTTGTCTGAGTTTTGTCTAGACAAAGGTCTGAGCTTTGTGCTATATGTTTTGTCCGGGCTTTCTAGTTTGTCTTGAAAGTCCGGGTTTTGCCTTGTATATATAACTTTATATGGAATAGACAAGGCAACGATTTCTGTGTGAATTTCTGTGCACCTAACCCTAATCATTATCTTTTGTCTGGCGACTGCTTTGTGTGAGTGACGTCATTCATCTTCATCAAGAATACTCAGTGTATTCTTGATTTCTCTCTCAAATCCTTGCATTCTAGTGTTTCATCTGAAGTGGTTGATCATCAGGTGGATTCCGCACACCTGTTGGTAGCTTTAGCTGAGTGAGATCTTGGATTAGGAGGCCTTACAAAAATGGATCATGTCGACGAAACATGGCTGTTTCGTCGAGATCCTTTGTAATTCGTCCATAATGGGCTTTGGCCCAAATGTGTTTCGCCAAATCGTTATAGGCCCAAGCATTGTTTTCTGATTGGCCCAAAGACATGTCACATGCACGTCCATCTTCTCTGTATTCATCAAATTGTAAGATTAGCCACTTTGTGACATCATCATGATGATGTCATGATGATGTGTAAACGGGAAACGGTCCGCGGCTCTCCGTGCTTCGCGTGTCGAACTCTGGGACGTACGACGGAGGAATGTCGTGACGTCGGGCATGAGCCGACCCTAACCGTATCAAAACCAAGTTGAACCGAACCGAGTCGCGACCACATAATATGTATCAACAAACTCCCCCTTGGACGCTACTCGTGAGGTTCATCTTCCATGTCTTCCATGTCGGAGGATCTTCAATGTCTTCACGTCTTGAAAGTAGAAAGTGTATCAACAAACTCCCCGTTTCATATAGGAAGTGTGTTGACAAACTCCCCCTTAACATAAGCTCCCCCTTGAGTTATGCTCGTGAAAGACTTGATCTTTATAACTTGAGATCCTTTTGGTGTTGATGATGGTTAGCGGCAACTCGATCATCTTCATCATTTGAGTGCCTTCACGTCGTGTCTTCATTCCGAAGCTTGTCATCGACCATGTTCTCCTTGCCTTTAGAATCTGCACATGCAAGAAATCTGAACGCGCAATGAGAACAATTGCTTGGAATATAGTTAGTATAAACAAATGACACACGTATGACCATATTTCAATCAAACACTGTCCGACAGTTTGAAAGTTTAATAAATTTATCAATTTCAGTTTTAACTTTCAAAAACTTACAAATTTCGACCGTTTATGAAGATTTAGTCAATTCGGTTTTCAGTCAGGTTTCAGGTAACGAAGACTCGAGATCCAACATCGTACGATCGAAAATAAAATAGAAATAAAATCTTTTTGTCTTTTATAAAGTTTATATTAAAACACACCTAAAATCTTTTTAGTATTTTTGAATATTTCGAAATGTAAAGACTGAAAGCAGTAAACAAATATATACAGACATTCTTTTTGTGAGTTTCGAGGGTAAGAGAATCATATCAGTGTACGGTCATGCCAAAACGCTCTTGTTGTTCAGTTAGTTAACATTAAGATAATCATCCTATAACAATTATCGGTATTGTTGTCCACTTAAGCTCAACTTATCAGATGTAATCATGGCGAGGGGATACTTTAAGGTATGATTTATACTTACCGACCGGTGTTCATCCACATCACGACACATTCCCGTATCAAGGTATGCACGAGAGTTCATCTTACCGGTGAGTATACCGATTATCATCTGTTTGACCGTATATGATGTGAGATTCTCACTTATTTTGATTTGAAAACAAGCCCTATGTGATAGAATCACTTAATGAGGAACTTGATTTTCATATGCATGAGGGCACAGGAGCAAGTCCGTGAACAGGTCAGTACTTTCATACAGCAGAGAGACAAACTTGACTCCTGGATAAATGTGATATTTTATCACTTATTTGATTGGACATGTGATTGTTGATCACTTATTGAGGTCGAATGCAGTATGTACACGTATGTATAGTATCATGGAAGTTCTAGACTTGCGTCCCCGTTATTTTTCGGTAAAAGATACAACCATGATACCCAGATGATAAGCAGCATAAAGACCGAATATCTCAGAACCTCGGCAATCTATCAAACGAAATTTCGGTACTAAGACCATATGCCAATGAATGGTTCCCACCTGGTCTTCAGTCGATTTAAGTTTATATCACCCTGCACACTTTAAAATGATTGTGAGCCTACCGATACATCTTATATAGAGCTGCTTATCGTTTTTCAGTTTAGGTTTAAAGAGGTTTGGATAGACCACCGATGTACTATCATTTTCTCTTTTTCTCGCCAGGAAACTCATTTTTGTTTTTCTATTGTTTTTGTGTTTTTGAAATTTTTCGATGTTTTTGGATTTTCAAATTTTGGATTTACTCCCCCTAAAATCAACAAACTAAGATAAATTTAAAACACAAAGGTATTTACAAAAATGATTTTCCGATGTTGGTTTTACTCTTGTTTTACCTCAATGTCGTTTACCAAAATTAAGTTTTAATCAGAAAAGATTTATCGAATTTTGGAAAAATCAGTTGGCACGTCGGTAAGCGGTGCGGACCATGACAACATTGACGAGTTTCATAGAGAAACAATCACGTGTGAGGTGATATTCGAGATCAACGTGTCAGGCCAAAGAGTGCTGTACGAGATGATATAATTCATAAAGCAGCTTAAATATCGACAAGTATAGGAGAGATTAGAAATTCAAAACCGTATCCTGCAACTGTTTCATGCATTGCAAGGAATCTGAGTGCTCTCCGAAACTGGATATCCACCCGGTGTGGATTTCAAAGCCGATTTTTGTAGCTACTGAGAAATCTCTTCACAGCAACAAGATCAAACACCTCCAGGTCCGGCTGGTCTTCCATATTGCACCAGCGAAGGTCTTTGTCTTTCTCTTGAGAAGTAGTGTGCGGATGTTCAATCCACACCACGGTATCTGTACACCTGGTTGGTTTGTTCAACAAACACATTTTCTTCAATCACACCGCGAAGAAATGTACACTGCACGTTCATCTTGCTGATTGTGAACTTCAGGCGTGCTGCAGGTGCGTACATTTGATTAGAATCTTTCCTGAGGACCCGATCAAAAACCATAACAACCAAATTTTGGCACATTTTTCATCTGGTCGAATTTTGCAACTTCATTCAACCACATTCTTTCACCAACATATTCTTCTTCTTTTCTTTTTCTTTCCTCTCTCTCCATCAATAGCAACAATATTTTCCTAGATATAACAATATTTCGGAGCCTTATGTCGCCAATCTTGTGTATGGACGCTCCACTATCAACAATCCTAAGACTATCAATAGTTCCTCCTGGAACATCCTGCACACTCATTCAGAGATTAGTTGGAGAGGGGGACCCAAGCCTTCACAGACTTGGGTCGTCCGTCATCATCGAGAATTGTAACATCCATTTCCCGATGATTCGGAATTGATGTAGCTCCCCCTGAAACAGTTACCTGTTTTGGTATCCAAATTTGTTTCTGTTTTTCATGTTTAACATCCGATTTAACAGATTTTGTTTGGATGACCTCCGGTTTTAAAACCTTTTCAACTTCTTTTCTTTGTTTCTTTTTCTGTTTCTTTTCTCGTTGTTTAACAAGACGAGGGTCCTGTTTTGGTGAAACAGATCTTTTATGGTAATTGTTACCATGGGGGGCATCAACTTTTGACTTTCCCTTGGTGAGATATGGACAATTCTTAATGACGTAGCCATACTCACAGCATTCAAAGCATGATCTCCGCTCAACAAACCTTGGAGTATCATTACTGTTATAGCTGGATGATGAACTCCGTGATCTTGAGGTACTTGGTCCTACATCACAAACGTTTGTTTGTTGTGTATAGTTGTTTTGACTGTTTCTTTTCAAAATTTTACTTTGTTTAACAGAATCCTTGTTGGATTTGTTTTCGAAAGTATCAATTTTATCAGTCCTTCTTGATTTCACGAAGGTTATCTTCCGATTCTTTTTCTTGTTTTCGCCCTGTTTGCCTTTTCCATTCTCTTGGGCGGCATGATTTTGTTCACAGGGATCATCAACCTTTGCTTTCAACTTATGAAGATATGGACAATTCCGAATTATGTGTCCAATTGTACCGCATTCAAAACATGATCTTCGTTCAACAATCCCCGAAGTATCATGTGATCGTCTTGCCGATGATGAACTTTGTGATCCCGAGGTACTAGGTTTTGAACAGTCTGGTTCATTTCTTTTCAACACTGTTGCTTGTTTAACAAAATCTAAGTTAGATTTGTTCTCAAAAGTTTCAATTTTGTCCGTTCCCTTAGATTTCACAAAGTTCACATTCTTGTTTTTCTTTTTATTCGGCTTCCTTTGAGCTTGAGTCGTTGATTTTCCTTTGGGTTTGGCATGATTTTGCTGTTTTTGCACTGTTGGTAATTTCTTATTGCCAAATTGTTTCGAATTTCGGCCTTTGGAATAGGAGGACATTGTGTTACTGTAACACGAGATCCTGTCTTTCCCAAAAACTTACTTGTCGAATTTTCAAAGACTTTACTTATTAAAGATTGATTAACATTCTTAATAGGAAAATCTTTGTCTGAATAGATTTTATCATCACCAACAAGAGTGTACAGCAAATTCACATTCTCCGACTCTTTTACAGACGAGGACTCTATTGCAACAGTCTTAGCGGGTTTTGCAGGAGGATCACATAGAATGTAATTCTCATGAGGTATGTCCTCATCATTGATTACCGCATCAGACTTTGCTGGGATAGCATCATCAGATTCATCATCAGAAGAATCAGCATCCTCAATAATGACTGGAGGATCCTGATTCAATTCAGCAGAAGACACACATGTATCTGCAGATACATCTGAATCTGAGGATACTTCTTTCTTATATCCGAGTCCTGTTGCAAATTCCTTAACATCTAGAGGAACAGATGGTTCAAAGAAAGTTCTATCCTCCTCGTCAGGCATTGCATCATAATTGTGTCTCACTGGTGGTGGACATTTCTTGTAGCCTATGCATGTGACATCCCATTTTTCTTTCTGAACGTCAATGATGTGATCCAACACATAGCTAGAGCTCAAATAACTGTCTAGCTTAAGTTAGATCGCCTCACTTTCAGTTTTCACACAGGCCATTTCCTTTTGCATTATCTCGAGGCGAGTTATATACAAATTAATGTCGGTTTGTTTTCTGGAAACCATTTTTGTTAACTCGGTTTTATCTTTCTTTAATTTCTCAGTTACCGATTTAAACTCTTTCTCATGGTTTTCATAAAACATGTTGGCTTCACTGCACTTTGAAAGATCCACGGTCAACTTCTGATTGTGGATGAATGTCACATCATATTTTTCTTGCAAAGCCTCATGTTTGCTTTGCAACTCACACCACTTGGCATTCAAAGAAACATGTTTGTCTTACAAGTCAAACAAACTAGCTTGTAAAGCATCATGTTTCCCTTGCAACTCAGACATGTTTGCTTCTAAATCAGCACACTTAACTCTTAATCTAGCACAATTATCACAGTCTACAGCAGTGGGTTCATCGACACATACCTGACTGGAATCACTCTCAGGTGTTGGCCTTTCTGCATCAGAATTAATAACCTCCCTTGATGATTCACATTCAGATCCGTCCTCGCTTGAACTTAAAGTTGTATCACCCTCAACTGAAGTTGAAACATCTTCATCTGAACTACTGTTATGTTCAGAACTGTCATTACCTCCCGAGGATTCACCATTGCTGACATCTTTGACAATTTCAGCATAAACGCCGTTTCCGCTTGACTACAGTTCCTTGGATCAAGAGATGATGGTGCTACAGTAGAACGATGGCGCTGTGAGGCAACTGATGGTAATGGATTTCCATACAAGTCGGTGGTTGGAGCTGGTTTAACAGGAGCTGGCTTAACAGGAACTTGTATTGGATTGCCATACAAATCCGTGCTTGTGACAAACATCGTTTGAAGTGGAGCATGTGAACCGGGTCTTGCAGACGAAGAACTGGAAGTTCCATAATACATCTCAGGATTGCATGGCACAATGGATTTTGCAGAAGAAGTACTTGAAGTTCCATAATACATTTCAAGATTTTGTGGCACTGGAACTCTTTTTGCCTTTAAGGTACCCCACCAACTTGGATTCATGTTTGATCACTAAAAAATGATTACCTGAAAATCACACTCAAATCAAACAGTTAAATCACACTTACAAACCTTCTGTTTAAATTTAACAAAGTGTTTCGACGAAACAATTTTCTACGAAACAGATTTTGTAATTTTAAATGAAACAGATTGGCGAAACAGATTTGTTATATATGGCCCTCTTAATTGACGAAATAGAATTTCCTTTTAAATGAGAGGCCCAGTTGACGAAACAAAAGGGATATATGGGCTTGGTGAAACAAATTAATTAATTTCTCTTGGCTTTGTTAATTTCTCTTGGGCTTTACAATTTAAAGTCAACGAAACAGATTTTAAGAAGATGGCCTTTGACTAATATGGTAGTTGACGAAATGAGTTTTTTTTTTTTTTTTTAAAGCCCAAAATACAAGGTCCTTTTATCATGGGTCAACGAAACGAATCAAGGGCCCAATCCTCAAACAGTATCGACGAAACAGAAGGTTTGTTTCGTCAATGATGTGTTTCGCCAATGAGAGACTTGTTTCGCCGGATGTGTGATTCGTCGAAGAGGTGACAGGTGGTTGGTAAAAAGTTGAGCTTTATCCTTTTCTGACACACAACAGACCTACTTTCGGCTCACAACATGCTTGTTTCACCAAACAAGCATGGTTTGTATTATTTTAATCCTTTATCACTTCCCAACATACAAACAACTTTCAAGTTAAATTTTTAGGATCAAAAAGTGAAATAATATGAAGAAATATGAAGAACACTTGAATATTGTGAAGAACACAATGAGTTTTCCGGTAAAACTATGAGTTTTCCGGTCACCTGAAACTTTCCGAACACACGCTTTTGCTAAAAATGTTTAATAAAAACCCACAACCAACATGTGAACATAAGAAATAACAAGGTTTTTAACAAAACACCAAGCAAAACACCAAGATTTAAACCGGATAAACAATGTTTTTCAGAAAATACAACTTTTCAAACCCGAAAAACAAACAAGAACACCTCGGTTTTAACAAGGAGAAGAGCCAAGGCTCTGATACCACTTGTAGGTCCGGCTAGGAGGATCTAGTCGCCTAATCCTTGTGTACAAACCAACCCGGTTGTGCGGAATCCACCCGGAAAGGCAAACCGAGATAGAACACGCAAATACACGACACGCAATATTCACCGATTAACACCACTGTATTAATACGTATGAAAGGTTCGGTTACAAGCGCAATGTTTACAGATGTATTCTATAAACTCTCAAACTCTCGTGAGTGTGTGTGTTTGCTCTCTGTGTGCTCTTAACATTTTCTGTCTAACTACAGACTATATATAGCACTACACACTACGAAACAGACTAAGACTCGGCGAATCACACTTGGCGAATCAGAAGCTTGGCGAAACAAGGAAATGCTCGACGAAAATGAATCATGTCGACGAAACATGGCTGTTTCGTCGAGATCCTTTGTGATTCGTCCATAATGGGCTTTGGCCCAAATGTGTTTCGCCAAATCGTTATAGGCCCAAGCATTGTTTTCTGATTGGCCCAAAGACATGTCACATGCACGTCCATCTTCTCTGTATTCATCAAATTGTAAGATTAGCCACTTTGTGACATCATCATGACATCATCATGATAATGTCATGATGATGTGTAAACGGGAAACGGTCCGCGGCTCTTCGTGCTTCGCGTGTCGAACTCTGGGACGCACGACGGAAGAATGTCGTGACGTCGGGCATGAGCCGAACCTAACCGTGTCAAAACCAAGTTGAACCGAACCGAGTCGCGACCACATAATATGTATCAACACCACGGATTCAGCTAAAACCGGTATATTAACTTGTTAACCAACTCAATAATTTTCTCGGTTTCTAGAAGGGTATAGTACTCGTTGGATCATGAAACAAAGATCTAAGTATCATAGGTGGTTAAACCACCATTTGATCTTCAAATGAAAAATAAGAGATGGATACCAATGTCTAACTAAAATTTCTTATGAACAAAAGGAAAAAAACAGGAAAAAAAAAAACTACATAGAATGATCCACAAGAAACTGATGGCTACCTATCTTGGACCTGAGAGAAGAGATGCAGACAATTGTGTGAAATATTTCCCGTCTCCATCTTCTGTTTCCTGAATTATTGGATCTATGAAGTTGTAATCCAATTTCGATTCGACACCCATTCCTCCTTCTAACACCTTAACCACTGATGACATTGAAGGCCTTCTCTTAAAATTTGTTTGTAAGCACCATGCAGCCACTTTCATCATCTCCACCACTTCTGTACTATGTACCCGCATATCTTCACTTTGTCTGTCAACCATATCTAACAATGTTCCTTGCTCCCAACTTTTCTCAAAGACAAAGAGCAAGTGCCCGCTTTCTTCTGGCTGAGATCTATCCAAAACTTTCCTACCACATAAGATCTCCAAGAGAACAATCCCAAAGCTGTATACATCCACCTTTTCAGTGATAATCGAACTCCGCCATTCTGGAGCAAGATATCCAGGGGTTCCTTTTATGTTAGTCATCACTTCACTTTGATTTTTGTCAATGAGCTTAGATAACCCAAAATCGGAGACTTTGGCACTGAAATCACTGTCTAGAAGTATGTTCTGAGGTTTAATATCAAGATGCACAATTTTCTGCCTACATTCTTCATGGAGATAGGCTAAACCTTTAGCTATATCAAGAATTATTTTCTTTCTGCACTCCCATTCTAGTACACGCTTTCGAACTCCAAGGTAGATCCAGCTATCTAAGGACCCATTACTCATGAAGTCATACACGAGAAAACGTTGTGATTTCCATGTACAGAATCCTCGAAGTCTAACCAGATTAACATGATGAATGCTGCCAATGGATTGAACCTCAGCTAAGAAGGATTTCTTAACATGCGCAAGCCCTTCAAGACATTTTACTGCAATCTTGGTGCCATCTCTGAGAGTCCCTTCGAAAACCGTTCCAAATCCTCCTTCACCAAGCTTTTTACTAAAGTTCTCTGTGGCTGTTTTCAGTTCCTCATAAGAATAACGATTCGGCATTCCTGGCAATTGATCTAAATTCTCTTCCTCCATTTCAATATCCCTTTTACGCTTATAGAATACATACACAACCCCTAAGGCCACAACAAGCAGAAGCACAAAACTTCCGACTATATAGCCTACAAGTCTTGCAACTTGATGAGGTAAACGATGTGATGTAACATACTGGACTTTTATGAAAGCTGACGCATTATAATAAAGTGGATCAACAGTCTTCATTGTAAATAGCTCTGAAAGTAAAAAACAATCTCCACTTGAAACATGTGAATAATATTGATAAAAAGCGGCTTTGCATGAGCAATTTTTTCGACATGCTTGTTTGCAAGTTTCCATATTCACCCCTTCCATGTCAGCGGTAGAGGTAAAGTATTTGACATTCTCAAGTTTGATTAAATCTTGATCTTGTGTAGAATTACATGTTAGGGGTGTAATTTCGGAGCAACCCAGGTTGGGTTGGCGATCGTTCACAGGTCTAAAATGTTCTCTTCCGGCACAACTACATGAATAGTGACAAACTCCCGTTCAAGAACCTAATGTATCGTCTTCCTTTATGTGTATCATTGCCATTAGGATAGACCAACATACGGTAAAAGGCTTGAGGTGGGTTTGATTCAACATAAGCAAACAAACCTATATCCGTGATTCCAATAGAATACATACCTTCCTGACCCGATGAGTTGGATAAAGAAACACTAGATTTCAGTTTTTGACCTTGATACAGCTTTTGGCCAGGTAACAAAGAGTCTGTTGGGTGATCAAAAGATTGCCAAACTACTGAGTTCTGGTTATCGAATAACACCAGATTTCCGGTCTCAGTTAGGTTCATGCCAGCAACTGATTTTCCTGCAGTGTTGGTGGTCCAAACTATGCTTCCATCTCCATCCTTTAGCACCAAGTCTCCAGCTGAAGTGAAATTCAGTATCGAATTCTCCCTGACCGGGTAGTCTCTGTTGGCTGACCAAACGACTTTATATGCCTTATGGTAAGTCGTCGGATATATGAATACGGCAAAGATATGGTGTAAAGATTTGCCGTTGGTACAATTTCCTTCACAGAGAAATCCACAGGCAAATTGAGTTCCGTTGGTTTCTGTAAAGAGAATAGGTTGGGCATATGAGTAATTGGTGTTCCATGTAGTTGAAAGATTTGCTGTATAAGAATATGATTGAAAAAGTGTAGTAAGATCTTTTATCACTTTCCACTCTTCTAACTGCCATTCAAACACTTGCAAATGGCCATCTGGCATCAGTTTCATATACTGAGCTGATGATGCTTCAGGTATGCCAATCACACCAACAGGATCACTTGGTTCGGAAGAGTACTCTATACAGATCGATAAACTCCCATTCGAGAACTTCATGTATCTTCTTCCTTTGTTTGTACCTTTTCCATAGACCAACCATCTGTAATACAGTTCATTATAGTATGCATAACCAAACAAACCTTTATCCGTGAGTTGAAGCGAAGACGCCCCATCCCGTGATTGCAATTCTTGACCCTGAAACAGCTTTTGGCCAGGTAACAAAGAGTCAGTTGGGTCATCAAAAGATTGCCAAACTACAGAGTTCCGGTGATCAAACAACACCAGATTTCCGGTATCAGTTAGGTTCATGCCAGCAACCGATTTTCCAGCTGTGTCGGTCTTCCAATATATAAATCCATCTACATCCTCTAGCACCAAGTCTCCAGCTGCAGTGAAATTCAGTATTGGATTTTCCCGGTGGGTGGGGTTAAGGTAGTCGTAGTTTTTCTTGGCTGACCAAACATGTTTATATTGCCCTGGAGATTCAGTAGTCGGAGAAATGAATATGGCAAAGTAGTAAGAGGTACAGTTATCTTCACAGAAGAAGCCGCAGGTGAATACAGCTACATTGCTTTCTCTACGGAGGATGGGATTGACAGCCGAGTAATTGGTGGTCCATGTGGTGGAAAGATCTGCTGTAGCTGAATATGATTCAGCAGCGGGTGAGAACACGAGAACTAGAAAAATGGCAAATAAGAAACTACAAATCCTTAATTTTCTCATGACAAATAAACACTGATCAAAATACCAATGAGGAATGCAGTATTCAGATTATCCAATCCTTTATTTTGAAAACAGACTGCTTCAGGTCGAACCAGGGAACGGGTTGAACCAGGGAACGGGTTGAACCGGATCTGAACTGTAGCAGCGAGCGACTGGTGGAGGTGTGGAGAATGGAGGAGACCATGGATCAACTGGATTATTCAAGCATTGGTCTTTGTGATCAAGCACTAAAGCTTTAAATAAATTAATTACATATTCTTTGACAGCTTTGTTTCAGATTTTTATATTCTAACTTCTAACTTTATCTTTGTCTATCTATATTTAAGTATATCATAGGTTCATAACTTATCTTTGTTTTCTATATAATTAGTATCATAAGTTGAAACCAGTCTGAACGATCTGAAAAACGAAAGGCCTCACCGGCCAGTATGATCAGGTTTTAAAAATTACTTGTGTACTTTAACAACTCAGCCAATGCTATAGTTGAATCATTTGAGCCACCGTGTTGGACCAACAACTAGTTGCAGCCAAAGCTTAGTAATTTAAAAGTGTTGCCTGAGCATCTTTATGGAATATAAAATTATATATATAAGTATAAATAGAGCCACGCTTTTCATTTTTATATATTTAATATTTGAGTAAAGTATAACAGGGATTGTCCCCCTTGTAATTTGTCATAATTTTGGATATGGTCCCTAAGGGTTAGGGATGAGATCGGTACGATACCGGTATCGTACCGGTACCGCTACCGTAAATACCGTTACCGAAATTGAGGAAATGTGGATACCGATTACCGTACCGTATTTATAGATTCGGTACCGGTACGGTACCGGTATCGGTATTTCGGTACTTTACCACATTGGTACCGCTTTGGTGTCATCCATTGTTTTACCTAAAAAAACTTCATGTGCAACCAATTCATCCATTATTAACTGAACTAGAGCAATATATAGAGGAATGTAAACAAAAGTTAAACATATTAACTAGTCAAAATAATCAAAAGGTAAACATCCATGGATTCGACTTTTAACATCCAAATTCCAATATGTCTAAAAAATCATCATAATTGATTAAAAATAACCTAATAAAAGAAATTTGATATTGGTTTTTGTAGAACAATGTTCAAGAAAATATAACTCCATAGTGGCATCTAAGATAATAGCAAAATACATGAAGTTATTATTAAATTCGGTATTAATACCTGTATTTACTGAAAAATACCGGTACCGATACCGTTTTTTACCGATATCGAATTTTGAAAAATCTATTACCGATACCCGTACTGTTTATGATCGGTACGGTACGGCATCGGTACGGTACCGGTATGGTACCGGTGCGGTACCGGTATTTCGGTAAAAAATCTCATCCCTACTAAGGGTATGTTTGGCTAAGCTTATTTAAGTCAAAAAGTACTTTTGGGAAAAGGACTTTTGGGAAAAGGATTATTTGAAAAAGAGTTTTTAAAAAAAGTGTTTGGATTAACTTATGGGGTGGGAAAAGTCAATAAGTCAATAAGTTGTTTTTTAAAAAGTGTTTGGCTTATCTTATTGATGTAAAATGACTAAAATGGGGCATTCTTTCATAAGAGATGTTAAAAAATAAGGGGTATATTGGTAATTTGTTGTTTGAAAAGCTATAAGCTGATCAAGAAGTCACAATCTCTTAACTTTTCCAAAACTTCTTTTCCTTCATATCAAAAAGTCACTTTAAAAAGCACTTTTCCATTTGCCAAACACTAAAAACTGCTTATTGACTTTTTGATAAGTCAATAAGCCAATAAGTTGGTTGGAAAAGCTTAGCCAAACATGCCCTAAGTATGCGAAACGTAACATGTATTGATCGTTTCGAAGCAACCATCATCCGTATTATTAAGGTCAACAGGTCAAAGTTATTGGGCAACAGTTTATTTTTCATGTTTGGTCAACCGTGTCCTTTTGGTCTATACTTGGGACCAACCCGATATAAAATTTCTTAGAGTAAATTACAAGTTTTGTCCTTTATGTTTACATCAAAATTCAGGCGCTGTCCTTTAGGCCAAAAGTTGACAGGCGATGTCCTTTACCTTTTAAAATCTTGCACGTTTTGTCCTTTAGGCCAAACCTGGTTAGAAATCATAGTTAAAGTATGTCATGTGCAAGGCACATGAGGGTACAATTGTCTTTTTCCCTCAACCCTTTCTATTTCCCCTTTTATAACCCTCACAACCCTCAATTTGATGACAGAGAAGACCTAATCCGATCTCAAATCAAATATTTGATGAAATCGGAAGAATCCAAAGAATTGCGATGTACAAATCTGAGAGTTTTATGGCTTTAATTCAACGAGAAACATGGTGTACGAATCCTAGAAAAACGAAGATTTCAGATCTAATTTACGGAGATAGAGAAAGCTTCAGGAATTTCATATATGGTGAAGTCTCTCATTCTGTCTCCTTCCTCTTTCAGATCTGATTTACGACGCCTATAAAGACGGTTGCAGGTGAGTGGCCTGTAAAGGCGGTTGCAGGTGAGTGGCTGAGCAGTTGCATAGAATTCTTACTCAACTGAGTTTGCTGTTTTTGATTGGGGAACATATCAGATCTGATGAGCAGAGTCATTAATATCTGTTTCCACAAAACATCATGTCCAGTTCCTTGACCATCTAATAAGAGAAGAGGGTATCGGCCCTCTTGTTTGTTATGGTGATATGGATCAGGATGATCGCAAGATTAATATCTCAAGATTTTGATCACGGAAGACTATGCTTCTTATTGTGACAGATGTTGCTGCTAGAGGAATCGACATCCCACTGCTTAACACTGTTATAAATTGGGATTTTCCTTGTAAACCAAAACTTTTTGTGTACCGGGTGGGTAGGGCTGGTCGGACTGGTACTGCATTTTCTTTTGTGACATCTGAAGACATGGCGTATCTTCTTGACCTTCATCTTTTTCTCTCTAGGCCTATTAGGCATGTACCTACCGAGGAAGAGGTTTTGCGAGATATGAAGGGGGTTATTGCAAATAGTGATCAGCAATGGCCAATGGAGAAACTGTGTATGGGTGTTTCCCCCAGACAGCTATTGATCTTGTTGCAGATAGAGTTTTTAAATAACTTTTTATTTTTTACACAATAGTCCCTTGATATAAGTTGTGTTACACACTAGTCCTTGGGGAGGTGAAAAGACAAGAAAGCCCTCATGTGCCTTGCACATGACCAAACTTAACCAAAAAACTTAACTGGGTTAGGCTCAAAGGGCATAACGTGCATGATTTTGATACATTAAGGACAAAACTCGTCAAATTTTGCGCTAAAGGACACCGCCTGCAAAATGGTGTAAACATAAAGGACAAAACTTGTAATTTACTCAATTTCTTATGAAACTCTAACCGAAGACCACCTGACAGAAACATTCGGTCATGTCTTTGGTTGTTTCGGGTTGGGGTTACGGTTTTAGTCGGGTATACCTGATTTTGCGCACTCCTAAGTAGAATTGCACACACGTAGTGTTGGATTAATCTTGACGGGTCTAGTCGGGTCGGTAGCAGTATGTTTTTAATGGGTCAAGTATTTTTAATTAGTCATGTGTTTTTAATGTTGAAGTGTAAAGCAAGATTAAGTTAGTGGGTTAGTGGCCCTAATTATTAGTTAGTGGGTTAGTGGGTCTTTGTTTGTTCCTATATATTGTATGTTTTCTTTAGAATGAGTGGTAGGGTTTTTTTTAGTAGCAAACATATTCTCTGTACAAGAGTTTTTGTGTGATTAAAGCCTTCAAAACCCAACAACTGGTATCAGAGCCCTAGGGCTCGTATCGTGGGATTAGCAGGTTTGAGAGTCGTTTTTGAAGATGGGGAGCAGCCCACAGGGGCTGAGAACGAAAGGGTTCGTAAAAAGGTGTGCAGAAGAAGAACTGTAAAATTATGAAATGTTGAATGCTCATTATTGAATGGGTAGGTTATAATATATAGGAATTATGAGTAACCCTAGAAACCTAACTAAGCCCGTGGGCTCATAGTCTAATACTCCCCCGCAGTCGTAGCGGAGGAACTAGAAGCTTAGACCGAAAAAAATATGAAAACAAAAACAATAATAAACCCTAAAAAACAGTCTTTGATTTCGGCCAAAATTCCATAATCTTGCAATCTTCAATCCATAATCTTCGATACATAGTTTTGAATGACCTCGTAATCCTATAAGAGGGAACCAATACGGCAGTGTAGCGGCGGCGGCTAGTAGCAGCGCGGCGGCGGATCGTAATCCTGAAGGCGGCTCGACGAAGACCGTTGTGACAACCTGCATTTTAGACTTCTTTGATATCTTAATGTATCTCGTATAAACGTTATGTGGTCATGTAATGTGGTTACTAGAATGATAAGAGTTGGTTGTTACTTGATTGTGTGTATGTATATATGTATATGTATACAAGACTCGGTCGCACAAGGTGTGCTTAATCGCACAACCTCCTCTTTGCACAACTTGAATAGTGGGCTAGTCCACGACCCAATATGAAAGCCAAGGATGGGTTCTGGCCCATGCCTCTTGTACGCATACACTTAGGGGTGTGTGTGTGTGTGGCTTCTTTTCATAATTCCCTCATAACACAACACACGAACCCTAGTATTATCCCCTCCCCTTGAGTTCGACGGCAGCCATCATCATCACATTCGAAGCACTTTGATCTCTTACTCTAGGCACTCTTCATCTCTCGGTTAGTATATATAAACACTACTTGATTGGTTATTCATTCATCGCTTGTATGTGTCGATTAATATTCATGGATATGAATCTTGTATGGATCTAGGGTTTGTTAGAATTCTGTTGATTATGTAATCAAGTGATGTTGATATTTAGGTTGCATGATAACAGACCTTTTGATGAAACTATCACTATAACAAACCGCTGAATGTTATGAATGTGTGGATGATAACGAAAATCGGTAATTTAGGGTTCACCGAGATAATTATGCGTAGGCCGGATCGATCGAGAATGGGGGCATAAGTTGTTGATAATGTTGTTCATGATCATGCTTAGGTAAATTAAAGTAACATGTTGATTGGTCTCATAGTTTGATAAACGGCAATGAACAGGGTTTTCGAATGATTGTTTAATCTTGTGAATCTAGAAGGTGTAACTGACTTTGATTCATGATTGGGGTGGGACAGTTGTGAAATTATGTTTACTAAATTTAAGGGAAACAGTTGACTAGATCCAATCACATAAGATCAGTCGCACAAGTGGTATTGGATCGTACAAAGAATCCCAATCGCACAAAACATAGGAGATCGCACGAGCCATGTCAGTCGCACAAGTCTGAATGGGCTTGTGTGTGAATCGCACAAGGAAGCCCAATTGTGCTATCGCATGGGCTTGAGTCTCATCTGGAACACGGGCCCGGTTACAGTCGCACAAGCTGGCCCAGTCGCACAAGTTGGACCAGTCACGCAAATAAGGTCCAGTCACACAAGCAAGGCCTGAACGCACAAGCAAGGCCTGAACGCACAAGCCTGATGGGCCGCACAAGTTATTTGGGCCCAGACTTGGTTGGACTGTGAACGAATTGTGTGATTCGGATTCACTCACATTTGGGCCATAAAAGTTAAACAGTTAAATGATTTGGTTGAACTTTAGTCATGTGAATGTGATCTGTTTATACTCTTACTATGTGTAATGAACTATGCAACATTGTGTGATGCGTGCAATATGTTATTATGGAACTCAGTGTATATGAAACTAACGAGTCACGATAATCATACTAGGCTTTGATTGACTAAGTGAAAACAAGTAATTTATCATACCGAGCAAACCAAGGTGAGTTCACTGCTCTTTTTCAAGCATGCATCCCGGGAAGGGATATCGGGTAACGTTTTCAGGGAAGAACGTCAGGTTAATGGGATGTTTGTTATTACTCAGTTTCTATCAAATAAGACCCCTTACATCTACCGATTGTTGTCGGTGAGGCAACGAGGTATTTAGTTGATAGCGCTATTAGGTTTGGCACCCTCACACCGGGCCGGAATGGACGGGCGTGAACTAACTACCTTGACCACTTGACCAATGCTTTGATAGAGGCATTGGGGTTTGGGCAAACACATCTAGTAGCCACATACGGTAATCGAGTTAATAACATCATCAAAACAAAACATTGATTGTCTTAAACATACAACTGGTAACTAAACACGTTAACAAAACTTTGAACTCACCAGCGTCGTCTGACACACTTGTCTGCATGCTTGCAGCTCGTTAGATCACTGATTATGGGCTTGCTATCTGGGAGTGCTAGAGTGGCCATGGATCGAGACTTTTGGATATAATTGATACATTGGTTTTGAAAGTTATTTTGGAAATAGTTGTTTAACAATTTACTATATGCTTCCGCTGAATGCTCTCTCTTTGGTTTAAACTTATGACTTGGCTTTATCTTATGGAATGAATCTAATGTTTTATTTAAATACTTATAATTGGTTCAATGTGATTGGTGGCTTGGATCCTGGTACGTCGCACGTCCCACGGTATTCCCGCATGGGGTATTTTGGGGGTGTGACATTTTGGTATCAGAGCCACTGGTTATAGTGAACTATGTTTTAAAACGTTTTATAAAACCAGACTATAACCGAACAACTTCGAAAATCAACCATGACACTCAGCTCCAGATTGCAAGGTTCGTCTCATGTTTACTTTATGCATTATTAGTTTAGTAATCACCCATTCACAACTTGCAAGAAACGGCATACTAGATACTATGGTGACTTGATAGTGTGACACTACTCTTTGACATATGTGACTCTTAATCCTGTAGTACTTTCTGTTTTGCTACTTGAACGCGGGGGAAACTTTTAACGCAAGCTAAGAGGCACTGAGATAAACATGCAAATTGCCTTATTTTTATGGGTGCACACTTAATAATAACGTGAGGTGCATGTAAGTCCTAGTGAGGCTTAACGTGTGTGAGAAGGGTTCCGCTCTATTGTGTGTAAACTTGGTAGTTGTAAATATCAATGTGAGACTTGACTCCTACCTCATCTCGACTCCTAAATTTGTTCTCTCCCTCCATATATAGAATCATGAGTGGACGAGGACACGGACATGGCAACATCAACATGACTCAAGCTGAGTTAACGAATTTGATAAACACACGTGTGGCTGAGGCTCTGGCAGCCCACCAAGCTGGTACGAAATGTGCCAAATACTCTTTAATCTTGTGTCGCGTACACAACTCTTACCCATGTAATGTGTTTCTTTCGTCAAATAGGTCAGTAAAACCAAAACCATCCACCTGCGTGTATGTTCAAGATGTTTATAGATTGTACGCCACAGACCTTCAATGGGACTGAAGGGGCTGTAGGACTCCTGCGGTGGTTCGAGAAGGCGGAATCAGTGTTTGCGATGTGTAACTGTCCTGCTGGGGACAGAGTGAAGTATGCTACGGGCACACTCGAGGATGGTGCCCTGACATGGTGGAATGCCCAGGTTCAGTTGTTGGGCATCGAGGCGGCAAATGCCACTACTTGGGATGATTTTAAGGAGCTGATAAGGGAGGAGTATTGTCCTCGTGATGAGATACAGAAACTAGAGAATGAGTATTACGATCTGAAGATGGCAGGATCAGAGATTGAAGCGTATGCGAAACGGTCACACGAGTTGGCGACCATGTGTCCGAACATGTCCCGACCTCCACATCGGAGAATTGAACTGTTCATCAAGGGATTAGCTCCTCGAGTGAAGGGCTTGGTTACTACGGCGAACCTCAACAACATAACTCAGATTGTACGTTTGGCTCATAAAATCACCGATCAGGAGGTGGAAAGTGGTTCTTTACCACCGCGTATTTCTGCCACCATTGCTGTTACATCCACTGCAATTGTACCTGTTAGTGACAACAAGCGGAAATGGAATGACGCTGACAAGTCAACCAGTGTCAGCCAAAATAGCTATTTTGGTCAAAAATTACCGAAGCAATTAAGTGATCAAATTAGTTAAGTGAGGTAGTGTGCTAAAAAGTGTGTTGAAAATATGCTTGTTATGTTCTTTGGAAAAACAGTGTTCAGGATACGGCTCAGGATATTGAGCTGTATCTACGATCAAACAATGAGCAAAAAGGTAAAGTAAATGACACGAGATGTACGAGGAAAGCCCTTGATCAATCTAGACCGCCGGCAAAAAACCTCGGGAGCTGACAATCGCAGCTGCCTAGTTCTTCTTATTGCTTTAAACTTCAGGATACAGTGCAGGATATAGATCAGATCGCTAAGTGTTACAATGAATTTGTGAAAGTTACGAGAGAGCAAGTGTTAGAGTGTAGAGAGTGTGATTGTGATTGTGATGTCCTAGTTGATCTGATATACCCACTATTTATAGTAACGAATTACAAACAATAATCCCTACAAATATGGGCTACTCCGAATATTCCATTATAGATGTTGTAAACCGAGTAATACGGCTCCAACGTCTTTCCTTGAACGACTTGGACCGAGTCCTCCGTGGAATAGGTCTTGTTAACGTTGCTAGCTTCTAACCCACGTACCTGCATTTAATCCGTTAGTGATCCTGAGGATACCATTCAGGATGTTACCAATATCCTGAATCAGCATCCCGGATGTAAACAGATACAATATAAACAGGATATATATCAAGATATTTTCCAGGATATGGGCTCAGAATTTCACCCATAACAATTGTCCCCAAAAATGTTACCGTTTGATATCCTAACGGTTACATTTTTTACAATGGCCGAGGCAATTAAGAGATAAGACCATTGATGTGATAGCTTTCAACCACCCGGCCTATATTTACTCATCATACCCTATATCTTCTCATCCTGATCTTCATTTAACCTCTACCGGAGAAAAAAGGTAAAGATTTCTCTCTCAACTCCATTCTTCATTCTCCCCAATATTCCGGTGATAATATGGCAAGGCAGACAAGATCTAGTTCCGGCGACTCTGCTCCCACGTTCATCCATCAAAATATTCTCCAGGATCCGGAGAAAGAAATATGTACCTTCGACGGTGCACACTTGTCAGCCCTTAAAACCTTCGGCATCTTCCCAAAAGGGACGGTGTTCCGGCCGTTTGATCGGGAAATCCGATCAGACATGGTTTCTGACGAGTGGTTGTGTTTCAATGCCTTTCCTTTCACCTTAGGGTTGCAATTTCCTTTCTCGGATTTCATCACTGAGTTCTTTAATGTCACAAAGATCTGCTTCAGTCAGACAATGCCAATGCTTTGGCGAGTCTTGTCTGTTCTTGATCAAATCAAGAACAACCATATCCCCGATCTTTCTGTTAATGACCTCCTTCTAGCATACCGACTTAGGTGCCACGGCTCTTGTCGGTTCTTGTTTTATTCTACCTCCAGTGACCCATTGATCCTCTGAGCCACCAGGAATGAAGAGGAATGGAAATCCAAATTCTTTTTTGTAAAAAGAGATTCAATCCCTGGTGGAGCGGATTATCCGGTGAATTGGTTGAAGAAGGGTAGGATTTAGGGTTTAAAGATGATCCTGCTTGTTATCCTGCTTTATATCCTGAACTGACTTTGTCGTTTTCTTATACAGCTGATTTTAGGAAGCTAGCACCTCCCCTTGCAGATTCTCAAAAAAGAATAGACGCCATCAGGCTCCTTACCGAAGCAGAGAGAAGTTTCAACCCATCTCCACCAACTCCAAGCCCTCTTTCAAGCGCAAACATGTCTGGTAAGGATCCTGCAAGATATCCTGTAGATACATGTTTTTATTTGATATCTTTAGGAAAGGTTTAGAATTTTACTCCCTGTGTGCAGATTCCAGCAAAGTTCCAGTCTATCTAGACCTTGATGAGCTTGACAGCTATCCAACTCCAACCATAGTCAAGAAGGAGGCTCCTGCTGCCACCAGCTCCAAGCCACTCCCAGCTCCCAAGGCCAACCCAAGGACTCGTGCTTCCACAGCGAAAAAGAGGAAGGGCCTTGAAGTCAGTGCTCCAAGCTCAGGAGGGTTCTCCTATGACGATCTCAGCTTTACTGATTCCTTAGAGCCAATGACATCCTTCCTTAACAAGGTAATATCCTGACGCATACCCTGCATATATATCCTGCACATATATCTTGCCTGGATATCCTAACAGGATATCCTGATAGGATATCTTGGTCATTATAGATACATATATTCTATTTCGTACCTGTTATTGATGCGCAGGGCCTCCAGCATTTGCTCCACTTGTACAATGATGCATGTGGTACTGTTGCACTCCATGAAGCCATGATTAAGCAGCTTGAAACTACTGTTGCCGACCAAGGTGCCATTGCTGAAGCGAAGAGTCGGCACTATGAGGATAAGCTGAAAAAGGTCACCCAGGATGCCGAGCTCAAATTGGCCACCGTGCAAATGGATCATGATCAGGCCATGATCAATTTCCGGGAAGGAATCAAGACTTCTGCTATTGTCTCCCTGTTACAAGCACGCATCAAGATGGCCTATGAGGCCAAGGAGACAGGCCTCGCGTGCCCAGCTTGGCCGGTTGACTCTTGGGTGGCCAAGCTAAAGGAGCTTGGAGGAAAAGCTGTGCCACTTCCATCTGAAGCCGGTGAATCTTCCAAGTCAGCAGAGGTGGCGGATCAGGCTGGAGACAAGAAGGATGCCAGAGCGGATGCTGGTGAGGATGCTGGACAGGATGCTGGTGAGGATGCTGGTGCTGAGGAGCCGGGGAAAGCAGGAGAGGATGCCGCTGTGTGAGGGCAGCAGAGTGGGCGATGATGGATATTGATGCCTAGGCCGGAGCCCACTTTTTTAGGTTTAATGGTTGATGTCTTGAACAATTTACTTTTCTTGTTTGTTGAACAATTTCAATTTCCTGCACGTAGACAATATGATGGCCAAAGGTGGAGGGATCCTGAGTTTCAGGACGAAGCCCTTGGTCATCAGTTAGTATGGTTTGTTTTGAACGCATTTAACAAGTGAAGGTGGAGGTATCTTGGGTTCCAAGACGAAGCCTTCATTTGTTAAGTAAATATGTTAGGAAACTAACTATGCTTTTGGTGGATGGGTCTCGGTTTGAGACGAAGCCAAGAGCATAATCTTTTGCTATGTTAATAATATAACCCTTTTTTGGTTTTACCATTGTTGTTGTTGATATATAAATTTCACTTGTGAAAATTGTTTTGTTTGAACATTTTTGAGAACACGTTATAAATGTATCCCGGTGAATATCCTGAAAGATATTCTGACTAAAATACAACCTATTAGTTGTCTAAATAAAAAGGAAAGATCATACCAGAGATTCTCAGTGAATCAATTTCAATTCTTCATTATATGCTTGTCCCCAGTGCATACTTATAAACTCGAATCCATCCTCAGAATAGTATAACGTATGTCCCCTGTACTTAACATAGAAACACAAATGTATTCATATTTTTGACTCGAATGAATTCCAAATACCCCAGGGCAAAACCCTTGATATCTTGAAATGAACCCTTAGTATACTGGGGATAAACCCTGAGTTTCATGCGCTACAGGCGGGAGTGTATAAACTCCAAGACTTAGAAAGGTGAAAACCTTTAAACCTTAGAGAGTATGAAAATACCCTTTCGTGAGAGAGGGTGATCAATCCTCATATACCTTGAGGATCCAGGGTATAGCCAACAGTAACGAAATTGTCAGCCACTTTTACATGAACTGGTCCCGCCACCTTGAACTATCCCTGGATAACTTGCGCTCCAGGCGGGGTGTTTAAACCCAATTCGGGAGAAAGGTGAATACCTTTAAACCTGTGAAGGGATCAGTATCCCTTAAACGTGAGAGAGGGGGCCAATCCTCTAATCTTCCGAGTTATCCTGAGTATACATCCTGGAGCTATATCCTGGAGCATATGCTGCAAAACAATTGTGAACTAAGGTGGGTGTTAGCTTGGCTAACACCCCTCCGATGCCTAAGTCAGTATTGTGTTCAAGATAATAAACAAATATATTTAAAAGAGATAGAATACATACCGTTCTGGGATAGAAATTAAATTCTATTCTTACTTGAAATAGAGCTTTAAGTGTATAGCATTCCAAGACCTTGGTAGCATATCCCCTTCCATATTCTTGAGTCTGTATGCTCCTTTCCCTGCTTCTGATTCAACTTCGTATGGTCCTTCCCATTTCGGAGCTAACTTGCCATCGGCAGGATTAGTAGTATTCTGAAAAGCCTTTCTTAGCACCCAATCACCAACTTGAAATCTCCTAGTCCTTATGTTCTTGTTATATGCTCTGGATATTCTTTGTTGATATGCTGCCATCCTTAGCCTTGCTGCATCTCTTTTTTCATCTATGGTATCCAAATCTTGACATAAGGTTTCAGGATTCTGCTCAGGATTCTGTAGGATAGATCTTGCAGTAGGTATTGCCATTTCCGTTGGAATTACTGCTTCTGCTCCGAATACTAAGGAGAATGGGGTTTGGCAGGTTGCATTTTTTACCGTCGTCCTGTCAGCCCATAACACAAAGGGTAATTCCTCTGCCCATCTTCCTTTTTTGGCTCCAAGTCTCTTCTTTAAGTTATTCACTATTATCTTGTTTGAAGATTCAGCTTGTCCATTCGCTTGAGGATGCACCGGAGTAGACGTTATCATTTTGATTCCCCAATTCTTGCAAAAGTCAGTAGTCCTTTTGCTTATAAACTGGGACCCATTATCACAAATGATCTCAGCTGGTACTCCAAACCTGGTCAGGATATTCCTCTTTATGAAGGATACTACTTCTTGGTCTCTAACTTGCACAAATGCTTCCGCTTCAACCCACTTAGAGAAATAATCCGTCATTGCCAGCATAAAGACTTTTCCTCCCGGAGCTTTTGGTAACTTCCCTACTATATCCATCCCCCATTTCATGAACGGCCAAGGGGATGCTACAGGATATAGTGGTTCAGCTGGTTGATGCAATATGTTACTATACCTCTGACATGCATCACATCTTCGAGCATATTTTGCAGCATCTTTTCTCATTGTTGGCCAATAATAACTAGTCCTTAGCACTTTCGAAAATAATGACCTGCCCCCGGTATGGTTACCACAATCCCCTTCATGTATATCCTGAAGTACTTCTTTGGCTTCAGGATCCTCCAAGCATCTCAAGTATGGCCCTGCAAGAGATTTTTTGTATAGAATATTATTTATGATAGTGAATCATGATACCTTCATCCTAAATGCCTTAGGATTTTCGTCTTCGGGGATATGTCCTTCCTTGAGATATCTCATAATTGGAGTTGTCCAGGATTTAGGATCCTCTCCAGGATACACCACTTCAGGATCTTGAATACTTGCTACTTCCTTATGCTGAGGATCCGTTGCAGGATACAGGATATGTAATATCGGTATTGGGATTCCTTCCGGTATCCTGATTGATGATCCCAAGTTTGCCAATGCGTCTGCTTCGGCGTTATCCTCTCTTGGTACCTGTTCAAGTGTAAAAACATCGAAATATCCTGCTAATTTTTTAAGAATACCGAGGTATTCCATTAGTTTCTCACCCTTGACTGCATAGGATCCATTAAAATGATTAGTAATTAACAAGGAATCAACATATACTTGCAAATTCTTAATATTCATATTCTTAGCCAATTCTAATCCTGCGATTAAGGCTTCGTATTCTGCCTCATTATTAGTAGCAGGGAATTCACATCTAACAGCTTGGGGTATTATGTCCCCCTGTGGCGATTTTAGTAGTATTCCTAATCCTACTCCTCTT
The DNA here is from genome assembly GCF_002127325.2 of Helianthus annuus. Taxonomy (NCBI): domain Eukaryota; kingdom Viridiplantae; phylum Streptophyta; class Magnoliopsida; order Asterales; family Asteraceae; genus Helianthus; species Helianthus annuus. The sequence continues at coordinate 4,074,847 of NC_035445.2, forward strand.
ACATTAGATGCACCATCAGTATATAATGTCCAGGATCCTGAGGATTCTCCTAACTGTTGAACTTCTAGGTCTACCTCGTCCTGAATGTCACTACTAAAATCAGCCACAAAGTCAGCTAAAGCCTGAGACTTTATGGCATTTCTAGGTTCATATACTAAATCATAGGCACTTAATTTTACTGACCACTTGGCCATTCTACCCGACATCTCCGGTTTTCTAAGCACATTCTTAACAGGATAATTAGTTTTAACATGAATCCTATGTGTTCCAAAATAATGTCTAAGCTTTGTTGATGCCATTACCAGAGCTAGTATAAGTTTTTCTAGGTGAGAATATCTAGTTTCAGCATTTAACAAACTTTTGCTAACATAATAAACAGGATACTGCTGACCTTCGTGATCCTTTACGAGTACTGCACTTACTGCATTCCCTGATACTGCCAGATACAAGGATAATGGTTCACCATCCTCAGGCTTCATCAATAGAGGTGCGGTTGAGAGATACTGCTTCAAATCCTGCAGGGCTGCTTCATGCTTCTCACCCCACTCAAACTTTTTATTCTTCTTCAGGATATCATAGAATTCTTTACACTTTTCCGAGGATCTTGATATGAATCTATTTAAGGCTGCCACTCGTCCTGTTAGCCGTTGAACATCCTTCATATTCGAGGGAGACTTTATATTCAAGATAGCTTTGATCTGCTCCGGGCTTGCCTCTATCCCTCTTTTTGTCACCATGTATCCTAAAAACTTTCCTGCCCCCACTGCAAAATGACACTTTGCAGGATTAAGTTTCATATTATACTGGTCCAGGATATCGAATGCTCCTTTAATATCCTGAAGATGATCCTCAGCTTTCTTGGATTTGACCACCATATCATCAATGTACACTTCCATGGTGTCCCCCAGTTTGTCTTTAAACATCATATTCACCAATCTCTGGTACGTTGCACCTGCATTTTTTAAACCGAAAGGCATAGCAGTATAACAATAAATACCTGTTGGTGTCATGAAAGCAGTATCCTCCTGGTCCGAAGGTTCCATTTGAATCTGCTGGAATCCTGAGGATGCATCCATGAAGGTCAACATTTCATGACCGGCAGTGGCATCCACCATCGAGTCTATATGAGGCAGAGGGAATGGGTCTTTTGGACAAGCTTTGTTCAGGTCTGTGTAGTCTACACAGACTCTCCACTTCCCATTCTTCTTTTGAACCACCACCACATTTGCTAGCCATCTAGGGAATTTGACTTCTCTAATCATCCTGGACTTCAGTAATGTCACGACCCCCGACCCACCCTGGACGGAATCGGGAGCCGCGAGCAGTCCAGTGGTACCCGTGGTATCTGATTTATGCGGCAGCGAAAGTCTTTTATTACAGGATCTTTTCACCGTAAAATGCTCGTTTAATATATTATACAAAGTTTTAGGGATAAATTCCCATAATTTACAATCAGTTGATTTCACACAGAAATCATTATTTTCCAAAACATGTTTTATTTATTTATTCACAATGAGCCACTTCTCTGAGCTTGTAGTGCTTTACTGCACTTTTCCTGGATCACACAGATCACCTGAAACATGTTTGAAAAAGGTTTTGTCAGCGGGGAAATACTGAGTGAATCATTCTGTTTTCTAAAACGACCCGTTAGTTATAAATTACAGTATTAAGGGGAATTACAATGTTTCTGATATCAAACCAACTACCCACAGTATTTGTCACTCGACCAACCATTGGCTAGCCCATTTGTCCAATGGTGTCTGTGACTGTGGTCAGATCACCCCTTGGCCACCCGTTTTTCCAAGTGTGACGGGAAATAAGTAATGTATACAAAACCCCACATACCGGCTGTAATATGGTGATTACATAGACTTAATCCCTGTAATTATAACCTTTGAAAATAACTTGGAGTTTTGTAAACTTACTCACAAACTGTGAGAAAACAGTTTAAAAAGAAGAATGACTCACATTGCAGATTAACGAGCAATAGATAAGCCTACTGATTAGCCTCGATTAACCTAAATTAACACAATGCACACACAGGCAGGTTAGTAACTAATACAGCAGTTACGTCAATTCATGAGATTAAACCCTCACAACGATTAATCAGTGCGATACTCGATAATTCAATCGGATTCACAACGAATAACAGAGCATAGTCCGAATTCGAACAGCACTCTAATATTCAAGTCGAAATCACGACGAATAATCAAAGTACAAGCTCAATTGAGCAGCACCCGGATTATTGTTGGATAGTTATAATCGATCGGACGTTGAATCGTAATAGCGATCGAGTTATTACCCTGATTGTGGCAGCACCTCGTGATTAGTGTGTGTGTGTTCGACTGTTTCTGTAATAACTCAGTCTACGTAACTCGAATTTCCGTCGTTCCAAAGACAGATTTCAAGTTCCAAGGCCTAGTATTTATACGTGAAATTGGACTCCCCCGCGTGTCGCGGAAGAAGTCATGATCCCTGTCGCGACTCGCCTGGGGTGCCTATCTAGCCTAGAGTAGCCTTGTCGTGGTATAGCTTTGCTGAGTCGACGTTCAACGAAAATTATATTTAGACAACGAATTTTCGAAGATAACTATCATTTAGGGTTTAACCCCCTTGAGTTTTAGGGACCCTAATCCTGATTCTGATTATTCTGAAAATATTAGGGTTAGTGCAAAATTACTTGGGTGTCTCAATTAGGGTTTTCTTATTGACTAATTAGTGTCCTAATTATTGATTTTAGTGGCAGTTGTTACATCCTCCCCACCTTGAGAAAAATCTCGTCCTCGAGATTTACTGGAATAGATGAGGGTACTTTCGCTTCATTTCCGATTCCAGTTCCCAAGTGTATTCTGGTCCTCTCTTGGATTCCCATTTGACTTTTACTAGCACTAGTCGTTTGTGCTTGAGAAACTTGATCTTCCGGTCTTCTATTTGTAGGGGTTTCTCTACGAATTTCAGCTTTTCATTTACCTCTATATCTTGAAGAGGTACTACTAGGGATTCGTCTGATAAACATTTCTTGATATTGGATACATGAAATACATCATGTACTCCAGCTAACTCTTCTGGTAGTTGTAAACGATAAGCTACTGGTCCGATTCGTTGGATCACGGGGAATGGTCCAATGTACCTTGGACTTAGCTTTCCTTTCTTTCCGAATGGTACTACTCCTTTCCAAGGAGAGACTTTTAAAAGTACTTTATCTCCTACTTGGAATTCGAGTGGCTTGCGACGATTGTCTGCATAGCTTTTCTGACGATCTCGAGCCGTTTTCAATCTTTCCTTGATCTGAGTTATCTTGTCAGTAGTTTCTTGTACAATTTCAGGACCTGATAATTGACTTTCTCCGATTTTTGCCCAACATACTGGAGTTCTGCACTTACGTCCGTACAGTGCTTCAAATGGTGCAGCTTCGATGCTTGAATGATAACTATTGTTATAGGAGAATTCAATTAAAGGCAAATGGCTATCCCAATTACCACCAAAGTCAATTACACATGCTCGGAGCATGTCTTCTAGAGTTTGTATTGTCCTTTCACTCTGTCCGTCTGTTTGTGGATGATAAGCAGTACTTAGATTTAGTCGAGTTCCCATTGCTTTCTGAAAACTTGTCCAGAAATGAGAAGTAAAACGACTATCTCTATCTGATACAATAGAGAGTGGGACTCCATGTAGGGATACTACTTCGTCCACGTACAGTTGTGCTAACCTTTCCATGCTAAAGGTTTCTTTCATTGGTAAGAAATGAGCTGACTTGGTTAATCGGTCTACGATTACCCAAATCGCATCATTACCTTTTCTGGTTCTGGGTAACTTGGTAACAAAATCCATTGTTATGAGTTCCCATTTCCATACAGGCATTTCTAACTGTTGTAGTAGTCCTGAAGGTTTCTGGTGTTCAGCTTTAATTTGTGAACAAGTTAAACACTTGGATACGTATTCGGCTATATCCTTTTTCATTCCTATCCACCAGAAATTATTCCTTAAATCTTGGTACATTTTATGGTTTCCTGGGTGCATGGTATACCTAGATTTATGAGCTTCTTCTAAAATCTTATTTCTTAACTCTCCTTGCTTAGGTACGCAAATTCGTTTCTTATGGAATTTCCAAATTCCATCATTTCCTTGTTCTAGTTCTTTTAGGTAACCTTTCATTCCTTCAGCATCATCTTTGATTGCTGTTTTCTGAACTTCTTTGATTTGTGCCATTAAATCTACTTGTAGATTTAACCTCAGAGCACGGACTCGTTTCTGTTTCTCATGGTACTTACGACTTAAGGCATCTGCAACTACATTTGATTTTCCTTCGTGATATTGGATATCACAGTCGTAATCGCTTAGCATCTCCATCCATCTTCTTTGCCTCATGTTTAACTCTTTTTGCCCAAATATATATCTTAAACTCTTATGATCTGTATAAACAGTAAACTTACTTCCATACAGATAATGCCTCCATATCTTAAGGGCAAAAATTATGGCTCCTAGTTCTAGGTCGTGAGTCGTATAATTTTCTTCGTGCTTTTTCAATTGTCTAGAAGCATACGCAATTACCTTCTTGCGTTGCATTAACACACATCCGTATCCTAATTTTGAAGCATCACAATATACTTCAAAATCTTTGGTTCCTTCTGGTAAAGCTAGGATTGGTGCATTCGTCAATCTATGCTTTAAAATCTTAAAAGCTTCTTCTTGTCTAGGTCCCCATTCAAACTTAGCAGCTTTACAGGTTAACTTAGTTAAAGGTACGGCTATCTTAGAGAAATCTTTGATAAATCGTCTATAGTATCCAGCAAAGCCTAGAAAACTTCTTATCTCCATAGCTGTTTGTGGGACTTTCCACTTTGTAATTGCTTCTATCTTAGCAGGATCTACATGAATACATTCATGATTTACCACATGACCTAAGAATTGTACTTCTTGTAGCCAAAATTCACATTTCGAGAATTTGGCATAAAGCCTTTCTTTTCTTAACAAAGTTAAGAGAACGTGTAAGTGTTCACAATGTTCTTTTTGGCTTTTGGAATAAATAAGTATGTCGTCGATGAAAACGATCACAAATTTATCCAAGTATGGTTTACAGATTCGATTCATCATGTCCATGAATGCTGCTGGGGCATTCGTTAATCCAAAGGGCATGACTGTAAACTCATAATGACCATACCTAGTTCTGAAGGCAGTTTTAGGTATGTCTTCTTCTTGTACCTTCAACTGATGATATCCAGATCTTAAATCTATCTTAGAGAAATACCTAGCTCCTTGCAATTGATCAAAAAGATCATCAATCCTAGGTAGTGGGTATCGATTCTTAATCGTAACCTTATTCAATTCTCTATAATCAATACACATTCTCATCAATCCATCTTTCTTTTTCACAAACAGTACTGGTGCACCCCAAGGGGATGAACTCGGTTGTATGAATCCTTTGCTTAATAATTCATCTAATTGCTTTTTCAATTCTAGCATTTCGGTAGGTGCTAATCTATATGGTGCTTTGGCTATTGGTGCAGTACCTGGAATTAAATGAATTCTAAATTCTACTTCTCTATCAGGTGGTAATCCAGGTAATTCTTCTGGAAAAACGTCTGGGTATTCTGAGACTATTGGAATATCCTGAAGTTCCTTATCTTTAGTGTTAATGATTACTGAAATCATATACACCATTTCCTGCTTTCTCGAATAGCTTGCCAATTTCATTACTGAGATAAATTTCAGTGGCTTTCGAGGTTTATTTCCAGTAATTACAATTACCTCTCCTGAAGGGGTTTGAATTTCTACTGCATTTTTGTCACATAGGATTCGTGCATGGTTGGCTATTAACCAATCCATTCCTAATACTACATCGAATCCGGCTAAATTCATTGGTAACAAATTTGCAGAAAACTTATGGCCTAATAGTTCTATTTTTCCTTCTTGCTAGACTTTATCTATTTTCACAGAATTTCCTTCTGCGGTTTCAACTGTGAAAATTTGCCTAAGAGTGGTTAACGGTAACTTAAGAGCTTGACAAAATGAAGTATTAATAAAACTTTGGTTCGCACCAGAGTCAAATAATACTTTTGCAAATACGTCATGTACTAGGAACGTACCAGCTATCACATCTGGAATGAGTTCGGCCTCTTGAGTGGTCAGCTGGAATGCACGTACATTCTTCTTGGTTGCTCCTTCAGCTGGTTTAGCTTTGTTGTCTACTGGTTTAGCTAGCTTAGGACATTCGGATTGAAAATGTCCCCTTTCTCTGCAGTTATAACAAATTCTTGTTTTCTTCCTGCAGTCTTCTTCACGATGTCCTTTTGCTTTGCAAAAATTGCAAACTATATTGCATTGTCCATAATGCTTCTTTTTGCAATTTCTGCAGAAAGGAGGTGATGAGGATTGCCCTGTTCCTCTTTTCTTGATATTACCCATACGAAACCCTTGGGTAATCTTCTGAGCTATTTCCTTCTTACGATCTTCCTCTCTTGTGCGCACCAATTCATCCGTTAGGGTGTTAGCTAATTCTACCGCATCGTCAATGGTACGAGGTCTCGCAGCTTTAACGATGTTTCGGATTTCACTAATTAACCCCCAGATGTAACGGGAAATGAGTACCGGTTCTGGCGAAGCCAGTGTTGGCACCACCCTTGCGTATTCAAAGAATGTCGAAGTATAGCCCCGGCAATCTACCCCTGTCATGCGGTGACTTAGGAATTTGTTTGCCATTTGATCTTTTTCATATTCGGGACAGAATTTTCTTTCTACAAGATTCTTAAATTCTTCCCAACTCATAGCATAGGCTATCCTTCTCCCTTTTGCCTGGAGGACCGTGTTCCACCATTCTAGTGCTCCTTCCTTGAACAGATTTGATGCATACATCACTTGATCCTCTTCGGCACATTTGCTTATTGCAATTACTGCCTCGGTTTTCTATAACCAACGCAGTGTTGCAGTTGCCCCTTCATTACCTGCAAATTCTGCGGGTTTGCAAGCAAGAAATTCTTTGTAAGTGCAACCAGGCGTTGCAGCTTTTATTCTCTTAGGGAGTGGGGCCTGTTGCGGATCATGATCGTCATGATTGCCGCCTCCATTTATGCTGTTACTGTCGTTATCTTCTGGAATACGTTTACTAGGAATTAATTGTGGTTCGGCAGGTTTCTGAACAGCAGCCACAATTTCTGGAATAGCATGGGCTATTCCTTGGGCGATAAAGTGCTCAATATCTTGTCGGGTGATATATTGATCTTCTGGTTCTTGCTCAGATTGATTTACTTCTTTAATTGGTTCATTGTTAGCGTTTTCCATCTGCTAATTAGTAGGAATTTATTAGTGTCTAACTTATTAATAACAATTTAGCACAGATGAATACATAAATTACTACAACATACAAACATAACCAAAATTGTCGATTTCTCGACTTTCATTTTGTTATTGTATATTGTATATGCCTCCGTACACACCATATCTTACAAGGTTTTATTGCCCATTTTACAGAATCAGTTTTACTATATTAGTTATAATACAGAAAACTTTTTCCAGCCCTTCCTATCTTTTGGTCCACTGGCAGTTTTAGTAACGACGCTCCCTCTCATCGTACTTCCAAGAGATCTACTCCCCCATTTCCCGGATCCTATTCCCGGTGCCTATCAGTTCTTCACCAAACTGACGTAACTCAGCTAAATTTTCATAGCTCATTGGCGGATTAGGGATAGGTTCTGGATCAAACTGTGGGAGAAAACTATAGGGACTATTAACTATATTTTGGAATTGCCAGTCATTAGTCCACCATTCCTCCATTTGGCCTAATGGTCTGGTGTGAATTAGTGGGTCTGGAATAGCTGGTCCTAGGTTTAGTGGGAATTGGGCTGTAGCAGGATAAGAGAAAAGATTATCGTTGATAGGCTCTAGAACATCACAATTATCCAGTAGGCGGTCTATTTCGTCCTGGAACGTGATTTCCTCAGACTGTTTAGAGCTTTCGCCAATTTCTATTCCCTTTTGCTTAAGATCTATTCCTATTTCCTTTTCTGGTGGTTTCGAACTTTCTCCAGTTTCTATTTCCTTTCCCTTGTTCATGCTCACAGGATTTTCTATTTTAGGAAGTCTCCTAGTGGCTGGTTTCCTACGGCGTACTTTCCTCCACCCTACGTATCTTCTTTTCTTTTTAGGTTTGGCTTTTTCTAGCGGTGGAGCTTTGAATTCCACAGGTTCTTCTATGTCAGCAATGTAACCAGTAAAGTCGTAAGAGACTTCGATAGGCACTGGATATAAGTTGAGATTCTGGAATGCTTCCGACATCTCATTCATGCTGCATAGTATATATGCAAAATACATGAATGCAATGTTAAAACTTTGGAACAAAGTTTAACAAACAAACACTGAAGTTTTATTGCATACTAATTTATACAAAGGACAACAGAAATAAACACACTAGGACTTTATTTATTTACTGGATTGTGATTTCTCTTACTAGACCCAACTTATCGGATATTTAGAGATTGACATTTTCTGCTACAGTAGCTAGCATATAGAGATTTGCCCATTTCTTGTCTATTTTATCTTCCCAAGGTGTACTATTACCCAACTCTTGGACTTCTGGGTTAAACCTAACTCTCTTGGTTCGGGGTTTCTTTTTCTCCTGACTCTTTTTAAGTATCGAATCCCTTTTCTCTGGGGAAAGAGGATTCTCATAGTTTGCCTTGCGGACAAAGATTCCTTCTTCTAGGTTTACTGGGTTTCTAGAAGAAGATACAATATCTAATTTGTGGTAGATAGCAGACAGCTTTTGTTTACCCATACTGTAACTAACAAATAATCAGTTAATACAACAAATAATCACAGAATGATAACTAGTAGGATTAAGTATTTTGTCAAATACTTAATTCCGTAATAGGCTTAAATCAGTGGCTCGATCAGTGGCTCAATTTAATTATTAATTATTAATTATTAGCTCTGATACCACCTTCTGTCACGACCCCCGACCCACCCTGGACGGAATCGGGAGCCGCGAGCAGTCCAGTGGTACCCGTGGTATCTGATTTATGCGGCAGCGGAAGTCTTTTATTACAGGATCTTTTCACCGTAAAATGCTCGTTTAATATATTATACAAAGTTTTAGGGATAAATTCCCATAATTTACAATCAGTTGATTTCACACAGAAATCATTATTTTCCAAAACATGTTTTATTTATTTATTCACAATGAGCCACTTCTCTGAGCTTGTAGTGCTTTACTGCACTTTTCCTGGATCACACAGATCACCTGAAACATGTTTGAAAAAGGTTTTGTCAGCAGGGAAATACTGAGTGAATCATTCTGTTTTCTAAAACGACCCGTTAGTTATAAATTACAGTATTAAGGGGAATTACAATGTTTCTGATATCAAACCAACTACCCACAGTATTTGTCACTCGACCAACCATTGGCTAGCCCATTTGTCCAATGGTGTCTGTGACTGTGGTCAGATCACCCCTTGGCCACCCGTTTTTCCAAGTGTGACGGGAAATAAGTAATGTATACAAAACCCCACATACCGGCTGTAATATGGTGATTACATAGACTTAATCCCTGTAATTATAACCTTTGAAAATAACTTGGAGTTTTGTAAACTTACTCACAAACTGTGAGAAAACAGTTTAAAAAGAAGAATGACTCACATTGCAGATTAACGAGCAATAGATAAGCCTACTGATTAGCCTCGATTAACCTAAATTAACACAATGCACACACAGGCAGGTTAGTAACTAATACAGCAGTTACGTCAATTCACGAGATTAAACCCTCACAACGATTAATCAGTGCGATACTCGATAATTCAATCGGATTCACAACGAATAACAGAGCATAGTCCGAATTCGAACAGCACTCTAATATTCAAGTCGAAATCACGACGAATAATCAAAGTACAAGCTCAATTGAGCAGCACCCGGATTATTGTTGGATAGTTATAATCGATCGGACGTTGAATCGTAATAGCGATCGAGTTATTACCCTGATTGTGGCAGCACCTCGTGATTAGTGTGTGTGTGTTGGACTGTTTCTGTAATAACTCAGTCTACGTAACTCGAATTTCCGTCGTTCCAAAGACAGATTTCAAGTTCCAAGGCCTAGTATTTATACGTGAAATTGGACTCCCCCGCGTGTCGCGGAAGAAGTCGTGATCCCTGTCGCGACTCGCCTGGGGTGCCTATCTAGCCTAGAGTAGCCTTGTCGTGGTATAGCTTTGCTGAGTCGACGTTCAACGAAAATTATATTTAGACAACGAATTTTCGAAGATAACTATCATTTAGGGTTTAACCCCCTTGAGTTTTAGGGGCCCTAATCCTGATCCTGATTATTCTGAAAATATTAGGGTTAGTGCAAAATTACTTGGGTGTCTCAATTAGGGTTTTCTTATTGACTAATTAGTGTCCTAATTATTGATTTTAGTGGCAGTTGTTACAAGTAATCTTTCAACTTCCTCTTGGATAATTGCATTCCGCTCAGGGGCGAATTTCCTTCTCTTTTGTTGTATAGGCTTGAACGACCTGTCAATTCCAAGCTTGTGAGTAATAATGTCTTTAGATATACCTGTCATATCCTCATGCTTCCACGCAAACGTTGACATCCTGCATTTCAAAAAGTTAATTAATTTTTCTCCAATATCCTGAGGGATATTGGTTCCCACGAGCACCGAAATATCGGGATTATCCTGGTCTAGGATAATTTTCTTCACATCCTGCTCCGGATCCTCCACGATATCCTGGGCCCGCGTCTTTAATTGCTATGCTACACTAGGTTTGGTTGAGGATTTCATCGAGGATGAGTAGCATTCTTTCGCCTCCTGCTGATCACTGTCGATCTTGACAACCCCCCAAGGGGTAGGGATCTTGATGCATTGGTGATACGTTGATGGAACGGCCTTCATATCGTGGATCCATGGTCTTCCTAGGATGATGTTATAGCAGGATAGAGAATCCATCACACAGAAACGTTGCATCTTGTTGACTGCTTCAACATATACGGGTAGCCTTATCTCTCCCACTGTGTTCCTAGCTTCTCCACTGAAACCAACGAGCACAGTAGACTTCGAAGTGATATCCATCGGAGACACATTCATTCTCTTCAGAGTCTCCAGTTGTATTATGTTGACGGAGCTGCCATTATCAACCAATATCCTGTGTACAAAATGGTTAGCCACATATAATGTTATTACCAGAGCATCATGGTGAGGATCCTGGACAGTATCCCTATCATCTACATCAAAAGTGATCACTTTGTCAGTTGTGAGCGTGGTCATCCTGATAGGTTTGTCTCCCCTCTCGGCCTTAGCTTCCTTTGCATGTCTCTTGGCCGCCGAATACGAAGTTCCGCAAATGTCGTACCCTCCTGAAATGAAGTTGATTATCTTGGCATCGGCGGGAGGTGATGCCGCTCGCTCAGGATCCTTCTCAGTATCCTGACCCTTATTCTTCTTTCTACCTAAGAGATCTTTCAAATATCCCTTGCTTAGAAGGTAGCTGATTTCTTTCCTCAGAGCGATGCAATCCTCAGTCATATGTCCAAAATCTTCATGGAAAGCACACCATTTCGACTTGTCTTTCCAATCTGCTTTTTGTTGATTCTTTCGAGGCCACCTGGCTTTATCTCCCAAACCCTGCATAGCATACATTAGTTCAGGTATATTAACAGAAAAACAATATTCAGATAATTCAGGATATTCTTCAGGATCCTCGTCTTCAACAGCATTCACTCTCTTGTTATCATTTCTGCCATATGGCTTAGAGCGATATGGTCTATATGAGGATTCTGATTTCCTGTTAGTCGATTCATATGTTGAGGATGCATTCATCTTTTCTTGCATTTTTCTGTCATCCTCCAACCGAATATATCTTAGAGCCCTGTTCCGGGCTTTATCCAGGTTCCTGCATGGGTTCATTACAAGGTCTTGATAGAATTGAGAATCCTTTTGCAGCCCCATCTTGAAAGCTTGCACAGCTGTTGCAACATCAAGATGGGGAATGTCTAGTGATTCCCGGCTGAACTTGTTCACATAATCCCTAAGGGATTCCTGAGGCCCTTGTGTTATCCTGTAGAGATCACTTGTTAATTTTTCAAAGCTTCTACTACAAGAAAATTGACTATTAAATAAATTTACTAAGTGAGCAAAAGATGTAATCGAATGTGGAGGAACATTCAAGAGCCATTTCAAAGCCGATCCTGTCAAGGTTGAACCAAAACCCTTGCACAGGCACGCTTCCTTGAGCTCCAGAGGGATAGGGTTGATCTCCATCCTTTCCCTATACTGGGCAATATGCTCTTCAGGATTCGTGGTTCCGTCGTAAAGCTTCATGTTTGGAGTCTGGAATCTTTTTGGGATTTCAGCATTGTTATGGGTGAAATTCTGAGCCCATATCCTGGAAAATATCTTGATATATATCTTGTTTATATTGTATCTGTTTACATCCGGGATGCTGACTCAGGATATTGGTAACATCCTGAATGGTATCCTCAGGATCACTAACGGATTGAGTGCAGGTACGTGGGTTAGAAGCTAGCAACGTTCATGAAGACTTTTTCTACTGAAGACTCGGTCCAAGTCGTTCACAAGAAGCCGTTGAAGCCGCATTACTCGGTCTACAACGTTCACATTGGAATATTCGGAGCATCCCATGTTTATAGGAATTTTAGTTTGTAATTCGTTACTATAAATAGTGGGTATATCAGATCAACTAGGACATCACAATCACACTCTCTACACTCTCAACACTTGCTCTCTCGCAACTTTCACAAATTCATTGTAACACTTAGCGATCTGATCTATATCCTGCACTGTATCCTGAAGTTTAAAACAATAAGAAGAACTAGGCAGCTGCGATTGTCAGCTCCCGAGGTTTTATGCCGGCGATCTAGATTGATCAAGGGCTTTCCTCGTACATCTCGTGTCATTTACTTTACCTTTTTTGCTCATTGTTTGATCGTAGATACAACTCAATATCCTGAGCCGTATCCTGAACACTGTTTTTCCAAAGAACATAACCAGCATATTTTCAACACACTTTTTAGCACACTACCTCACTTAACTAATTTGATCACTTAATTGCTTCGGTAATTTTTGACCAAAACAATTTGGCGCCCACCGTGGGGCAAGTGGTGCTCTCTTTACTAAAAATCTCGGTGAAATCGTTAATTGGTTTTCTGTTTTCAAAACTTTTTGCCACATTGTTTACAATGGCCTCAAGATCAAACATGAGCTCTTCTACTGTGTCTGCTACAACTTCTGCAACAGTTGGTTCGGTGCTTCCACCGCCTCCTCCAAGGATGCCAGCCTCTACACAATCTCAAGATGTTATCCCTACTCGGAGTGTCCAGGGATCTGCTCCTGTTTTAGCTTCTAACGATGAAATTCTAACCTTGTTTGGAAGTGTGCAGGAACAAATGAGGCAGCAACAGGAAACAAACCAAATGCTTTTAAGGGAAATACAACTCCTGAAGTCTGGCTCGAGCAGATCTGCTGAGGATAATGTCACTCCATTACATCCCAGAGTGTTGAACTTTAGTTCAGTTGTGTATGCTGAGGATAACAGGGGGAATATCGTGCCCAGCCTTCCTCAGAATCATACTCCTGAAATACCCTCCTCGGTCAGGATATCAACTGTGAGGAGCTCAGGATATGCTTCAGGATATGGGCAAAATCCTCTAACGGGTAACATATCAAATAATAATAATGCTATTACCACTAACAGTGTTGAATCTTTGCAGGATACAACTGTAGCGTTAGAATTATCCAGGGAACTTCAGAAATTAAAGGATATGATATCCAGTGTACCTGGGGTGGTGCAGCCAATTCCTGAAGTGTCCCAGGATAGCCACAGGGTATCTCGGTTCGTGCATCCTATATGTGATGCTGAAATCCCAAAAAGATTTCAGACTCCGAACATGAAACTTTACGACGGAACCACGGATCCTGAAGAGCATATTGCCCAGTATAGGGAAAGGATGGAGATCAACCCTATCCCTCCAGATCTCAAGGAAGCCTGCTTGTGCAAGGGTTTTGGTTCGACCTTGACAGGATCGGCTTTGAAATGGCTCCTGAATGTTCCTCCACATTCGATTACATCTTTTGCTCACTTAGTAAATTTATTTAATAGTCAATTTTCTTGTAGTAGAAGCTTTGAAAAATTAACAAGTGATCTCTACAGGATAACACAAGGGCCTCAGGAATCCCTTAGGGATTATGTGAACAAGTTCAGCCGGGAATCACTAGACATTCCTCATCTTGATGTTGCAACAGCTGTGCAAGCTTTCAAGATGGGGCTGCAAAAGGATTCTCAATTCTATCAAGACCTTGTAATGAACCCATGCAGGAACCTGGATGAAGCCCGGAACAGGGCTCTAAGATATATTCGGTTGGAGGATGACAGAAAAATGCAAGAAAAGATGAATGCATCCTCAACATATGAATCGACTAACAGGAAATCGGAATCCTCATATAGACCATATCGCTCTAAGCCATATGGCAGAAATGATAACAAGAGAGTGAATGCTGTTGAAGACGAGGATCCTGAAGAATATCCTGAATTATCTGAATATTGTTTTTCTGTTAATATACCTGAACTAATGTATGCTATGCAGGGTTTGGGAGATAAAGCCAGGTGGCCTCGAAAGAATCAACAAAAAGCAGATTGGAAAGACAAGTCGAAATGGTGTGCTTTCCACGAAGATTTTGGACATATGACTGAGGATTGCATCGCTCTGAGGAAAGAAATCAGCTACCTTCTAAGCAAGGGATATTTGAAAGATCTCTTAGGTAGAAAGAAGAATAAGGATCAGGATACTGAGAAGGATCCTGAGCGAGCGGCATCACCCCCCGCCGATGCAAAGATAATCAACTTCATTTCAGGAGGATCCGACATCTGTGGAACTTCGTATTCAGCAGCGAAGAGACATGCAAAGGAAGCTAAGGCCGAAAGGGGAGACAAACCTGTCAGGATGACTACCCTCACAACTGACAAAGTGATCACTTTTGATGCAGATGATAGGGATACTGTCCAGGATCCTCACCATGATGCTCTGGTAATAACCTTATATGTGGCTAACCATTTTGTACGCAGGATACTGGTTGATAATGGCAGCTCCGTCAACATAATACAACTGGAGACTCTGAAGAGAATGAATGTGTCTCCAATGGATATCACTTCGAAGTCTACTGTGCTCGTCGGTTTCAGCGGAGAAGCTAGGAACACAGTGGGAGAGATAAAGCTGCCCGTATATGTCGAAGGAGTCAACAAGATGCAACGTTTCTGTGTGATGGATTCTCTATCCTGCTATAACATCATCCTAGGAAGACCATGGATCCACGATATGAAGGTCGTTCCATCAACGTATCACCAATGCATCAAGATCCCTACCCCTTGGGGGGTTGTCAAGATCGACAGTGATCAGCAGGAGGCGAAAGAATGCTACTCATCCTCGATGAAATCCTCGACCAAACCTAGTGCAGCATAGCAATTAAAGACGCGGGCCCAGGATGTCGTGGAGGATCCGGAGCAGGATGTGAAGAAAATTATCCTAGACCAGGATAATCCCGATATTTCGGTGCTCGTGGGAACCAATATCCCTTAGGATATTGAAGAACAATTAATTAACTTTTTGAAATGCAGGATGTCAACGTTTGCGTGGAAGCATGAGGATATGACAGGTATATCTAAAGACATTATTACTCACAAGCTTGGAATTGATAGGTCATTCAAGCCTATACAACAAAAGAGAAGGAAATTCGCCCCTGAACGGAATGCAATTATCCAAGAGGAAGTTGAAAGATTACTGAAGTCCAGGATGATTAGAGAAGTCAAATTCCCTAGATGGCTAGCAAATGTGGTGGTGGTTCAAAAGAAGAATGGGAAGTGGAGAGTCTGTGTAGACTACACAGACCTGAACAAAGCTTGTCCAAAAGACCCATTCCCTCTGCCTCATATAGACTCGATGGTGGATGCCACTGCTGGTCATGAAATGTTGACCTTCATGGATGCATCCTCAGGATTCCAGCAGATTCAGATGGAACCTTCGGACCAGGAGGATACTGCTTTCATGACACCAACAGGTATTTATTGTTATACTGCTATGCCTTTCGGTTTAAAAAATGCAGGTGCAACGTACCAGAGATTGGTGAATATGATGTTTAAAGACAAACTGGGGGACACCATGGAAGTGTACATTGATGATATGGTGGTCAAATCCAAGAAAGCTGAGGATCATCTTCAGGATATTAAAGGAGCATTCGATATCCTGGACCAGTATAATATGAAACTTAATCCTGCAAAGTGTCATTTTGGAGTGGGGGCAGGAAAGTTTTTAGGATACATGGTGACGAAAAGAGGGATAGAGGCAAGCCCGGAGCAGATCAAAGCTATCTTGAATATAAAGTCTCCCTTAAATATGAAGGATGTCCAAAGGTTAACAGGACGAGTGGCAGCCTTAAATAGATTCATATCAAGATCCTCGGAAAAGTGTAAAGAATTCTATGATATCCTGGAAAAGAATAAAAAGTTTGAGTGGGGTGAGAAGCATGAAGCAGCCCTGCAGGATTTGAAGCAGTATCTCTCAACCGCACCTCTATTGATGAAGCCTGAGGATGGTGAACCATTATCCTTGTATCTGGCAGTATCAGGGAATGCAGTAAGTGCAGTACTCGTAAAGGATCACGAAGGTCAGCAGTATCCTGTTTATTATGTTAGCAAAAGTTTGTTAAATGCTGAAACTAGGTACTCTCACTTAGAAAAACTAATACTAGCCCTAGTAATGGCATCAACAAAGCTTAGACATTATTTTGAAACACATAGGATTCATGTTAAGACTAATTATCCTGTTAAGAATGTGCTTAGGAAACCAGAAATGTCAGGCAGAATGGCTAAGTGGTCAGTAAAATTGAGTGCTTATGATTTAGTATATGAACCTAGAAATGCCATAAAGTCTCAGGCTTTAGCTGACTTTGTGGCTGATTTTAGTAGTGACATTCAGGATGAGGTAGACCTAGAAGTTCAACAGTTAGGAGAATCCTCAGGATCCTGGACATTATATACCGATGGTGCATCTAATGTAAGAGGAGTAGGATTAGGAATACTACTAAAATCGCCACAGGGGGACATAATACCCCAGGCTGTTAGATGTGAATTCCCTGCTACTAATAATGAGGCAGAATACGAAGCCTTAATCGCAGGATTAGAATTGGCTAAGAATATGAATATTAAGAATTTGCAAGTATATGTTGATTCCTTGTTAATTACTAATCATTTTAATGGATCCTATGCAGTCAAGGGTGAGAAACTAATGGAATACCTCGGTATTCTTAAAAAATTAGCAGGATATTTCGATGTTTTTACACTTGAACAGGTACCAAGAGAGGATAACGCCGAAGCAGACGCATTGGCAAACTTGGGATCATCAATCAGGATACCGGAAGGAATCCCAATACCGATATCACATATCCTGTATCCTGCAACGGATCCTCAGCATAAGGAAGTAGCAAGTATTCAAGATCCTGAAGTGGTGTATCCTGGAGAGGATCTTAAATCCTGGACAACTCCAATTATGAGATATCTCAAGGAAGGACATATCCCCGAAGACGAAAATCCTAAGGCATTTAGGATGAAGGTATCACGATTCACTATCATAAATAATATTCTATACAAAAAATCTCTTGCAGGGCCATACTTGAGATGCTTGGAGGATCCTGAAGCCAAAGAAGTACTTCAGGATATACATGAAGGGGATTGTGGTAACCATACCGGGGGCAGGTCATTATTTTCGAAAGTGCTAAGGACAGGTTATTATTGGCCAACAATGAGAAAAGATGCTGCAGAATATGCTCGAAGATGTGATGCATGTCAAAGGCATAGTAACATATTGCATCAACCAGTTGAACCACTATATCCTGTAGCATCCCCTTGGCCGTTCATGAAATTGAGGATGGATATAGTAGGGAAGTTACCAAAAGCTCCGGGAGGAAAAGTCTTTATGCTGGCAATGACGGATTATTTCTCTAAGTGGGTTGAAGCTGAAGCATTTGTGCAAGTTAGAGACCAAGAAGTGGTATTCTTCATAAAGAGGAATATCCTGACCAGGTTTGGAGTACCAGCTGAAATTATTTGTGATAATGGGTCCCAGTTTATAAGCAAAAGGACTACTGACGTTTGCAAAAGTTGGGGAATCAAGATGATAACGTCTACTCCGGTGCATCCTCAAGCGAATGGGCAAGCTGAGTCTTCAAACAAGATAATAGTGAATAACTTAAAGAAGAGACTTGGAGCCAAAAAAGGAAGATGGGCAGAGGAATTACCCTTTGTGTTATAGGCTGACAGGACAACGGTAAAAAATGCAACCGGCCAAACCCCATTCTCCTTAGTATTCGGAGCAGAAGCAGTAATTCCGACGAAAATGGTGATACCTACTGCAAGGTCTATCCTACAGAATCCTGAACAGAATCCTGAAGCCTTATGTCAAGATTTGGATACCATAGACGAAAGAAGAGACGCAGCAAGGCTAAGGATGGCAGCATATCAACAAAGAATATCCAGAGCATATAACAAGAACATAAGGACTAGGAGATTTCAAGTGGGTGATTGGGTGCTAAGGAAGGCTTTTCAGAATACTACTAATCCTGCCGATGGCAAGTTAGCTCCAAAATGGGAAGGACCATACGAAGTTGAATCAGAAGCAGGGAAAGGAGCATACAGACTCAAGAATATGGAAGGGGATATGCTACCAAGGTCTTGGAATGCTGTACACTTAAAGCTCTATTTCAAGTAAGAATAGAATTTAATTTCTATCTCAGAATGGTATGTATCCTATCTCTTTTAAATATATATGTTTATTATCTTGAACCCAATACTGACTTAGGCATCGGAGGGGTGTTAGCCAAGCTAACACCCACCTTAGTTTACGATTGTTTTTGTTAGGGCTGGATTTTTACAATACATGATCCTCACATGTGATCCTAACCAGTGATCCTTGTTTCTTTGGCAGATAATGATCCTCAGCAGACTCCCAGGATCAGGATCACGGACCATCATAGGATCCTCATGCTAACAGTTGTTTTCGTTGAATTTAATGTTGTTTTGCAGGAATGACTAGTAGGATCCGCTCTTAGCATCACAATTAAAGGACACGTCTTCACAACTATGGCATGTGCTTAATCGGAGATGGACGTTGTGAAGGATATGGAAACTTGGCATGATTTAAGGGCGATAATTTAGGCTAGATTTACTTTTATTTCTAAAGGGGTAATGAGCTGATTATTAGTCTTTTTACCTAAAATAGGTCACCTACACTTGTATATATAACACTCTTCCTCATTCGGAAGAACACACAACGCAATTCTCACACGCTTAGACACTCGAAACTATAGTGATCCTTGTACTCAGCTCATTATCATCCGAAGTTGTAACTATATTTTTCTTATATTGAAGTTGGTGATCGGTAGTTGCCATCACCCGAGGTTTTTTATGCCGGAGATCATACATTGATCAAGGGCTTTTTCCTCATATAAATCATTGTGTCTTTGCATATTTCTCATAAAAGTGATCCTTTACTTTTATAATTAACCAAGCATCATACCCCGTTTACATAAAGTTTGGTTACATTATCCTTGTGTGATTTTTGACCAAAACAGTTTGGCGCCCACCGTGGGGCAATTGGTGCTTCATTCATAAGAAAACCTTTTGTTCGAAATCACTTCAAAGAATTACATGGCTTCATCATTGAAAAACATGTCCACGGCAATGTCTGCAGTCACCTCGTCTCAGAACACTCTGCCTCCTCCACCGGCAGGATCCCAGAAGAATGCTGAGAAGAGACAAACTCCTACTAACTCTAAACCTCCATCTCCTTCTGCTATGAATTCCTATATTCCCAGTACTAGTGATGTATTTACTTTGATTTTGCAGATGAAGGATCGTATGCAGCGGCAGGATGAAACTAATGATAGGATCCTCAGGGAAATTGGAGATCTCAAAAGACAAAAGAGAACGGCAGAGGATCATTCCCCACTAATGCCCAAATCCTTGAGCTTTGATACTCCAATGATCACTTCTCAGCCATCGGGAATTCCAGACGTGCAAATTGTGGGAGAATCAAGAGGATTGCACCTCGGATCGACAGCAATGACTCAGGCATCAAGCTCACACTTTCAGCCGGCAGGATCCTATCCCCAGCATATGGGATCCTTCATGAATTCAGGAGCCTATCCGGGAACACAGCAGTTTCAAGGATCCTACTTTGTTCCAGGATCATCCCAGGGTCAAGGATCCTCCTTTGTTCCAGGATCATCCCAGGTTCAAGGATCCTCCTTCGTTCCAGGATCATCCCAGATACCAAGATCCTTCCGGATACCAGGATCCTTCCAGATGCCAGGATCCCTAAAAAGTTTGCAAACAGGAAGTCTAGATGTCCATCAAGGGGACTTCATTCCAATGCAGACCATTGCTTCCACTGGTCCCTCCGTTATCCCCGAATCCCAGCAATATGGATTCACTAACTTGAACTCAATGGGAGGTAACACTTTAAATAATCATCTTACTACTAACCATGGATTCATGCCGGATACAGGTGTCAATCATGCTATGGCCAGGGAATTGCAGAAGCTAAAAGATATGATCTCAAGTGTTCCAGGGGTAGTCAAACCTATCCCAAAGATTGCAGATGGAAGCCACAAGGTATCTCGCTTTGCACCACCAATTTGTGATGCAGAGGTACCCAAAAGGTTCCATATCCCTACTATGAAGCTGTATGATGGTACAACGGATCCAGAGGAGCACATAGCACAATACAGGGAGAGGATGGAGATCAATCCTATCCCAGAAAAGCTGAAGGAAGCATGCCTATGTAAAGGATTTGGATCCACTCTTACTGGATCAGCTCTTAAGTGGCTGCTAAGTCTTCCCCCTTACTCTATTACTTCATTTGCTAATTTAGTTAATTTATTCAATAACCAATTCTCTTGTAGTAGAAAATTTGAAAGATTAACCAGTGATTTATATAGAGTAACTCAAAGTCATAATGAATCATTAAGGGATTACATAACTAAATTCAGTAAAGAATCCTTGGACATTCCCAACTTGGATATGGCTACGGCTGTCGAAGCCTTCAAAATGGGACTGCTGAAGGATTCATTATTCTATGATGATCTTGTTATGACACCATGCAGGAACCTAGATGAAGTAAGAACTCGGGCACTCAGGTTCATCCGGCTAGAGGATGACAAGAGGATCCAGGAGAGACAAGTAGGATCCTCAAAACAGGAGAAGCAAGGATCCTCCTTCAAGAACAACAAATTCAAATCCTACCATAGAAATGAGAACCAGAATGTGCATGCTGTTGACCAAGAAGAGGATGATGAAGATTATCCTCCAATCTCAGAATATTGTTTTTCCGTTGATAATCAGGAACTAATCCTTGCAATACAGAATCTAGGTGAAAAAGCTAGGTGGCCCAGGAAGAATGATAAACCATCCGGGACTAAAGAAAAGTCAAAATGGTGTGCATACCATCAGGATTTCGGGCATCTAACCGAAGAATGCATAGCTTTAAGAAAAGAGATTGGATATCTGTTAAGCAAGGGGCACCTAAAAGAACTGTTGGGAAGAAAAAAGCAAAGGACTCAGGATCCTGAAAGGATCCCTGAAAAGGCTCCAGCACCTCCGACAAATGCACAAGTGATCAACTTTATTTCCGGAGGATCAGACATCTGTGGTACATCCTTCTCGGCGGACAAAAGGCATGCAAAGGAGTCAAAAATGGATAATGGAGAAAGACCTATTAGAACATCAAGTGTCTCAGAGGGGAAGATGATAACGTTTGATGAGGATGATCGCATTAACATTCAGGATCCTCATCATGATAGTTTAGTTATTACTCTCTTCATCTCTAACCATTTTGTCCGCAGGATCCTTATCGATGGAGGAAGCTCAGTGAACATTATCCAGCTTGATGTTCTGAAGAAAATGGGTATCCCAGAATCAGACATCACACCAAGATCCTCCGTGCTTGTAGGATTCAGTGGAGAAACGAAGAAAACTCTGGGGGACATCAAACTCCCAATCTACGTGGAAGGATTACATAATTATCAAAAATTTTGCGTTATTGACTGTTTATCTTGTTGCAATGTTATCCTTGGCAGGCCCTGGATACATGATATGAAAGCAGTCCCATCCACCTACCATCAATGTGTGAAACTCCCTAGCCCATGGGGAATAATCAAGATCGACAGTGATCAGCAGGAGGCTAAGGATTGTTATACCTCATCCATGAAGCCAACCTCGAAGCCAAGGGAGCAATAGCAATTACAGTATCCTCCGAGGAATGTCTTGGAGGCAAGAGAACAAGATGTGGACGAAATCCTCTTGGATCCTAGTGATCCTGAATCAAAAATCTATATCGGATCAGGGATCCTTGGCAAGATGAAAGAAGACTTAATATCCTTCCTCAAAAGAAGAAAATCTACCTTTGCTTGGAAACATGAAGATATGACAGGTATATCTAAGGATATTATTACTCACAAACTTGGCATTGACAGGTCTATCAAACCAATCCATCAAAAAAGGAGGAAGTTTGCACCGGAAAGGAATGCCATTATCCAAGAAGAAGTAGAGAGACTACTTCGAGCAGGTATGATCAGAGAGGTAAAGTATCCAAAATGGTTAGCCAATGTGGTCGTTGTCCAAAAGAAAAACGGAAAGTGGAGGGTATGTGTCGATTTCACTGATTTAAATAAGGCATGTCCCAAGGATCCTTTCCCATTACCCCACATTGACTCCATGGTGGATGCAACAGCGGGGCATGAACTGTTAACCTTTATGGATGCATCATCTGGATTCCAACAAATTCAGATGGAACCATCTGACCAAGAGGATACAGCCTTTATGACCCCAACAGGTTTGTATTGTTATATTGCCATGCCTTTTGGATTAAGAAATGCAGGTGCAACATATCAAAGGCTGGTGAATATGATGTTCAAAGATCAAATTGGACAAACTATGGAAGTATACATAGATGATATGGTAGTCAAATCAAAGAAAGCTGAGGATCACCTAAGGGATTTGGAGGAAGCATTTGATATCCTTGATAATTATAACATGAAGCTTAATCCTTCAAAGTGCCACTTTGGTGTTAAGGCAGGTAAATTCCTAGGATATATGGTAACTCAGAGGGGCATTGAGGCAAGTCCGGAGCAAATTAAAGCACTAGTAAACATCAAGTCCCCTGCCAATGCTAAGGATGTGCAAAGGCTAACAGGCAGGATAGCAGCTCTGAACAGGTTCATATCAAAATCCTCAGAAAAATGTAAAGAATTTTACGATATCCTAAGGAAGAACAAGAAGTCTGAATGGACTGAGAAACATGAGAATGCTTTACAAGCCCTTAAAGTATATATGTCCTCAGCACCAGCATTATCAAAGCCCGAAAAAGGAGATGTGTTATGCTTATATTTGGCGGTATCCTCAACCGCTGTAAGTGTTGTCCTTGTTAAGGATCACGAAGGTACACAATATCCTATCTACTATGTAAGTAAGAGTTTACTTGATGCCGAATCCAGGTACTCACACCTCGAAAAACTTATTCTTGCATTAATCATGGCATCAACTAAGCTAAGGCATTATTTTGAAACCCATACTATTGTTGTTAGAACTAACTTTCCAATTAAGAATGTCCTCAGGAAACCAGAGATGTCAGGAAGAATGGCTAAGTGGGCAGTAAAGCTTAGTGCCCATGATATAAGATATGAGCCAAGAACAGCCATTAAATCCCAAGCACTAGCTGACTTTGTGGCTGATTTCAGTAGTGATCTACAAAAAGAAGCAGAATTGGAGGTCCAACAGCTGGATGAGACCAAGGATCCTTGGATACTACACACTGATGGATCCTCAAATGTCAAGGGCACAGGGCTCGGGATACTACTAAAATCGCCACAGGGGGACATAATACCCCACTCCATAGCCTGTGAGTTCCAAGCAACTAACAATGAGGCTGAATATGAAGCCTTAATTGCTGGCTTGCAAATTGCTAAGGATATGGGGGTAAAATATCTTAAAGTATATGTAGACTCATTATTGATCACCAATCACTTTAATGGATCCTATGCTGTTAAAGGTGAAAAACTAACCAAATATTTAGAGATAGTCAAAGAATTGGCATTCTCTTTTGTTTCTTTCAGCTTAACACAGGTACCAAGGGAGGATAACACGGAAGCTGATGCATTGGCCAACTTAGGATCATCCTTAAAAATTCCAGAAGACATAAGTATCCCTATCATCCATATCCTGGCTCCTGCTATTGAAAATCAGGTGGCCATGGAAATAGAAGAGGATACTGCAGTAATCCCTAGTGAAGAAGCTCAATCTTATTCAGGATCATGGATCTCACCAATCATGAGATACTTGCAATACGGGGAGATTCCGATGGGAGAAAATCCTAAAGCTTTCAGGATTAAGGTATCTCAATTCAAAATCTTAAATAATGTATTGTATAAACGATCTCTTGCAGGACCATATTTAAGATGTATCGAGGATCCTGAAATTGAAGAAGTATTGAGAGACTTCCATGAAGGAGATTGTGGAAACCACACTGGGGGCAGGGCATTGTTCTCAAGGATCCTTAGAACAGGATACTACTGGCCAACCATGAAAAGGGATGCTGTAGAATATGCTAGGAAATGTGATCCTTGTCAAAGACACAGCAATATCCTTCATCAACCAGCTGAACTGCTACACCCTATACCATCCTCTTGGCCATTCATGAGATGGGGGATGGATATAGTTGGCAAGCTCCCTAAAGCACCTGGTGGAAAAGTATTTATGCTTGCCATGACTGACTACTTCTCTAAATGGATAGAAGCTGAAGCTTTTGCTCAAGTCAGAGAAAAAGAAGTTATATCCTTTATCAAAAGAAACATTATAACTAGATTTGGCATTCCCTCTGAAATTGTATGTGATAATGGTTCCCAATTCATTGGAAGCAGAACTACTAACTTTTGTGACAGTTGGGGAATCAAGATGATAACATCAACACCAGTTCATCCACAGGCCAATGGCCAAGCAGAATCATCCAACAAGATCATCATCAACAATCTGAAGAAGAAGCTAGGATCCAAGAAGGGAAAATGGGCAGAGGAGTTACCTTATGTGCTATGGGCCGATAGAACAACTCCCAAGAATGCCACTGGTCAAACACCTTTTTCTTTAGTATTTGGGGCAGAAGCAGTGATCCCAACAGAGATGGTGATCCCAACTGCTAGAACAAGTGCTCGTGATCCTGAAGAAAATGTTGTAATCCTGGCTCAGGATTTGGATACTATTGAGGAAATCAGGGATCTGGCTAGGATAAGGATGGCAAGCTACCAACAAAGAATGGCTGGTGCTTACAACAAAAATGTTAGGATAAGGAAGTTCCAAGTCGGAGATATGGTGTTGAGGAAAACATTCCAAAACACTATTAATCCTGCTGACGGGAAGTTAGCACCAAAGTGGGAAGGCCCTTACTTAATTGAAGCTGAAGCAGGAAAGGGGGCATACAGATTGCTAACTATGGAAGGAAACTTGTTACCAAGAGCCTGGAATGCTGTTCACTTAAAGAGATACTTTATGTGAACATGATCCTTCAAGCATGTGATCCTTACACTGAAGTATCCTCGAAGGATCCCGGTGATGTCAGTGATCTTTACTCTGGTAATGTCCTTATCTTAAAACATTTACATTTCCTTACTTTTTACCAAAGGATAAGGATCCTGTATCCTTCATCGTCTTCTCACGAACCATTTGAGTTATGATAGTTCAGGTATCTACAGCATATCGTCAAAGATCTTCAAAAGCAACGCAGATCCTTGGGCTTGTCCCCAGTTATCCTTGGGATTATCCCCAGTTTCCGCCAGCAGCGCACGATGATCCTGATATAGTTCACGTCTTTGGGACCAGTACCCACTTCCGGGGCTGACAACCTCATCGTACTGGCTATACCCAGGATCCTACGTATAATGGTAGATGTACCATACATCCGTTCATAAGGTTTCTAACGTTTTCACGTTAGCTAAGGTTTTGACATTTTCATGTCACTAAGTTTGGATAGTCGCCAGTAAGGGCCATACTCCAGTTTACATACGATCCTTTGGGCTTGTCCCCAGTTATCCTTTGGGCTTGTCCCCAGTTATCCTTTGGGCTTGTCCCCAATGATCCTTTGGGATCAACCTCCGTTATCCTTTGGGCATGTCCCCAGCTACTAATTTATCTTTTACATTGGCTTAGTCCCAAGTTATGTTCCATTTTTCAGGTTCTCAAAGCTAAACGAATAAGGATCCTTAATCCTTGTTATCCGTTAAAATTTCACTTATGGTTATCTTGATCAAAGGTTAGGATCCTAACTTGGATCCTCAGGTATGATCCTTGACTATTTTGATTATACTAAACAACCCTCGCACTTTGACAACTGAACCTATGATCCTGAAAATAAACTACCTTGAAAATTTTCGATTATAGGATATTTGATCCAGGATCATATCCTAAATTTCTTAAACATAATTTGCTCAACTTTTCTTACTCAAACAAACATGTGTCAAAACAATTGAAATTAAAAAGGATAATAACACAAGATAAGCGACAAAAGTTTAAGATTTTATTTATTAACGAAAGTATTGACCCTTCAAAAGTTGTCAAAATTGCCAACCCACATTTCTACCAGCAAAACGTGGCCCGTCCACATGGGTTGGCAAAGGGTGTCCATTGTCTATGCGGTCTTAGCAGGTGCAGGAAATTAAAGACCGCAGGATCACAAAGGCTTCATCCCCCAAACAGAGGATCCCTCCACCTTTTGCGATCCTACCTATTGTCCAAAGGATCCAGGATCCTTAACCCTAAAAACTATTGTTCAAAGATTACAGACCATCAATTGTTTCAAATACCACAACCACAAACCACTACCAAGCTTAAAAAATTGGGTTTCGGCCTAGTCACAAATATCCATCATCGCCCAATCATGCAGCTTACACCTTTGCTGCTCCATCACCACCAGCTTCTCCGCCCTGATCCTTGTCAGCATCACCACCCTCCAGCATTGGGATATCCTCAGCTTCATCCTCGTCCTCCAGTTCCGCCAGTCTTGCCTTCCAACCCTCAACATCCCATGTGCTTTTGTCAAAGGCAGGATCCTGAGCCTCCGCAGCCATCTGTAGTTGTATCTTGTACATAGCAATTGCTGCAGAAACCTTGGCATCCTGGGTAATCTCCTGCTTCTCGCCATCCATGTCAATCAGCCTTTGAGCAGCCTCATCCTTTGTAGCCCGGAGTTCCTTCTCAAGATCTGCAATCTTGAGATCCTTCAACACGCCCATTTGTTGGAGGTCAGCGATTTGGCTTTCCTGATCCTCGACATGTCCAAGATAGGTCTCAATCTCAGCAAGTTTCTGCAAAAGAGAAATAAGGTAGATTCAGGATCAGGTGATCCACAAAAAAGCAGGATATGCAAGCAGGATATTCAAGAAGGATAACCAACAGGGGCAGTGATCCTTACCTCATTGTAGGTCCCTTTTCTCGGAGGATCGAGAACAAACCTAAACCTTGTTATACTAACCCACTAGCAAGTGCGGAATCCAAGCTAGTAGGCAAACCGGGATGAAGCAAGTAGAGAAACACGCACACAAGATTTCACCGATTAACACCACTGTATTAATACGTATGAAGGTTCCAGTTACAAGCACAATGTTTACAAAACCAAAGATGTAAACTCTCAAGTGTGTGTATGTTTCCAGCAGAATGCTCTCAAGCTCTCTATCTCTCGGTGTGACTATCTGTGTGCATCTGCTTCACACTAACACACTGCATGGGTATTTATACCCATACATAGCAGGTCTGGTCGAAGGACTCGATAGATGGTCCGAAGGATCATCTATCGATGACAGGGAGCTCGAACGATCAGCATGGACATCGAAGGATCATCCTTCGATGTCTAATGGTTGAACCATGGTCGAACCATATCTTTCGAGCACCTCGAAGGATCAGTTGTATCCTTCGAGGCTATCCTTCGATCCAGACAACATCATGTTGTCCAAGTCAAACTAGGAGGATAGTTGACTTGGTCAACTTACAGACTGACTTAGGACATCGTTTTTATACAGACCGAACACAGACAAAGTACAGACACAAGTGCACCAACAAACTCCCCCTTGGCTGTAGCTTTGTCTTGATCTTGTCTTGATCTTCTATAGATGTAGACCTGTCTTGAACTTCGACGGTCTTTGGTCTTCGAGTTTCCAAAACTCTGATGTCCTTTTAGGTCCTCATAGTCGGAGGATCTTCAAAGTCTTCACGTCTTGAAAGCAGAGAGTGTACCAACAAACTACCCGTATTGTGTAGGAAGTGTGTTGACAAACTCCCCCTTAACATAAGCTCCCCCTTGAGTTATGCTCGTGAAATACTTTAACTTTATGAAGTGAGATCCTTGTGGTGTTGATAATGGTCAGCGGCAACTCGATCATCTTCATCAGTTGAGTGCCTTCACATTGTGTCTTCATCCCGAAGCTTGTCATCGACCATGTTCTCCTAGCCTTTAGAATCTGCACAAGCAAGAAATCTAAACGCGTAATGAGAACAACTGCTTGGAATATAGTATAAACAAATGACACACGAATGACCATGTCACAATCAAGCACCGTCCGACAGTTTGAAAGTTTAATAAATTTGTCAATTTAAGTCTTTAACTTTCAAAACTTGCAAATTTCGACCATTTATGAAGTTTTAGTCAATTCGGTTTTCGTTCAGGTTTCAGGCAACGAAGACTTGAGCTCCAACATCGTACGGTCGAAAATAAAGTAGAAAGAAAATCTTTTTGGCTTTTATAAAGTTTATATTAAAACACACCTAAAATCTTTTTGGTATTTTTGAAAGTAAAAGACAACAATTTAAAATCCTTTGAGAGTTATCAAACGACATCACCGCTAATGTCGTGCTGATATGCACCAAACGACGAAACTGTTTTAAAAGAAAAACAATAAAAGTTAAGCAGTAAATAAATATATACAAACATTCTTTTTGCGAGTTTCGAGGGTAAGAGAATCATATCAGTGTACGGTCATGCCAAAACACTCTTGTTGTTCAGTTAGTTAACATTAAGATAAGCATCCTATAACAATTATCGGTATGGTTGTCCACTTAAGCTCAACTTATCAGATGTAATCATGTTTAGAGGATACGTTAATTTATGATTTATACTTACCGACCGGTGTTCATCCACATCACGACACATTCCCGTATCAAGGTATGCACGAGAGTTCATCTTACCGGTGAGTATACTGATTATCATCTGTTTGACCGTATAAGCTGTGAGATACTCACTTATTTTGATTTGAAAACAAGCCCTATGTGATATAATCACTTATTGATGAGGAACTTGATTTTCATATGCATGAGGGCACAGGTGCAAGTCCGTGAACAGGTCAGTACTTCCGTACAGCAGAGAGACGAACTTGACACCCGGATAAGTGTGATATTTTATCACTTATTTGATTTGGACATGTGATTGTTTATCACTTATTGAGGTCGAATGCAGTATGTAATATGTACACGTATGTATAGTATCATGGAAGATCTAGACTTGCGTCCCCGTTATTTTTCGGTAAAAGATACAACCATGATACCCAGATGATAAGCAGCATAAAGACCGAATATCTCAGAACCTCGGCAATCTATCAAACGAAATTTCGGTACTAAGACCATATGCCAATGAATGGTTCCCACCTGATCTTCAGTCGATTAAGATTTATATCACCCTGCACACTTTAAAATGATTGTGAGCCTACCGATACATCTTATATAGAGCTGCTTATCGTTTTGCATTTAAGGTTTAAAGAGGTTTGGATAGACCACTGATGTACTATCATTTTCTCTTTTGCTCGCCAGGAAACTCATTTTTGTTTTTCTATTGTTTTTGTGTTTTTGAAATTTTTCGGTGTTTTTGTATTTTCCGATTTTTGAATTTACTCCCCCTAAAATCAACAAACTAAGATAAATTTAAAAACACACAAAGATATTTACAAAAATGATTTTCCGATGTTGGTTTACTCTTGCTTGACCTTAATGCCATTTACCAATAATAAGAAGTCAAATCTAGATTTGTCAAAAGCTTTGGTAAATAAGTCGGCACGTTGGTCATCGGTGTGGACCTTAACAACATCGATTAGCCTTTTCTCAAAGCAATCACGTATGAAGTGATATTTGATTTCGATGTGTTTGGTCTTTGAATGCTGCACAGGATTTCTAGTGATATCTAAAGCAGCAGAATTATCAACGTATATAGGAGTAGTTAGGAATTCAAAACCGTAGTCCCGCAATTGTTGTTGGATCCAAAGAACTTGTGAGCAACAACTTGAGGCAGCAATGTATTCAGCTTCGCATGTTGATGTAGCTACACACGTCTGCTTCTTGCACTGCCATGTGACTAGGCGATTTCCTAAAAACTGACATCCAGCCGTTGTGGATTTGCCGTCGATTTTACATCCGCCAAAATCAGAATCACTGAATGCGACTAAGTCAAAGTTATTATCCCTAGGATACCACAGACCGGTGTCGGGGTAAGCCTTCAAATAACGAAAAATCCTTTTGACAGCTGCAAGATGTGAGGCCTTCGGATTAACTTGATATCTGGCAAGTAGGCACGTTGGGTACATTATATCTGGCCTTGATGCTGTGAGGTACATAAGGGATCCGATCATCGCGCGATAGTATGAAGGGCTAACAGGTTCACCCTTCAAATCAGGAGTTATTCCGTGATTAGTTGGCAGTGGGGTACCAATGGGCGTTGCATCGGACATCTGGAACCGGCTCAAGATGTCTCCAACATATTTAGTCTGATGGATGAATATCCCAGACTCCGTTTGTTGCACTTGTAGGCCCAAAAAGAAATTCATTTCCCCCATAGCACTCATCTCGAACTTATCCTGCATGATGCGCTCGAAATTCCTACACAAAACATCATTAGTAGAACCAAAAATAATGTCATCAACATATACCTGTACTAAAAGAAGATCTCCATCTTGTTCTTTGATGAAGAGAGTACAATCGATAAGACCTCTTCGAAAACCGTTCTCCAGCAGATATGTAGATAAGGTTGCATACCAAGCTCGTGGCGCTTGATGAAGACCATAGAGAGCTTTGTTGAGCAACCAAACCCGATCGGGATGAACAGGATCTTCAAAACCAGGAGGCTGTTCGACATATACCTCTTCTTCAACCACACCATGTAGAAATGCACTTTTGACGTCCATCTGGTAAACTTTGAATCCTTTGAATGAGGCATAAGCAAGAAAGATCCGAATAGCTTCCAGACGTGCAACTGGTGCATAGACTTCGTTGTAGTCAATCCCTTCTATCTGACGAAAACCTTGAACGACTAAACGAGCTTTGTTCCGAATAACCACTCCACGGTCGTCTTTCTTGCATTTGAAGACCCATCGAGTGCCAATCTTCTTGTAATTCTCAGGCTTTTCAACAAGCTTCCAAACACCCAGCTTGTGAAATTGCTGTAATTCTTCCTGCATGGCTTCAACCCAAGCACTGTCTTTCAATGCTTCTTTCCACGACTTTGGTTCTTCTTGTGACACATAACACGCGAAGGACCAGTCATTTTGTTGGCCAGATTCTCTTATAGCTGAATACAAACCAGCATTCCGGTTGTTTCTCAGCTGATTACGCGTCTGCACACCGCGATGGACATCTCCTATGATATTCTGCTGGGGATGGGTATCGTGAATCCGCATTTCAGGATTATCTGGCACACGAGCATTGATACCCAAATTGGTAAGATTAAGATCAACAACCAACTCCACACCAGGAATGTGGTTAGAGGTGGATGCATTCCCTTCAGCAGTATCAATATTCTGCGTATGAGGTGTATCTACAGAAGCACCTTGAACAGGAGCAGCTGGAGCTGAAGATCCTTCGGCTGCATCATGATATTCATCATCTTCAGAAGAGTCATTATAGTCAGCAGCATCTTCATAAACCTCATTTTGAACCATATTGTTGACTGACGAAGAAGCTTGAGGGTCAACAACAATAGGTCTAACCAATGGTGAGACAGCAGCGTTGTCACTTTCCAACAACATTCGAGCCGCTGCTGATTCTTCATCAAAGGTTGGCAGATTGAAGGAGTCAAATAGCCCATCATAATCGAACATCCACGGATCACCCGGAGCCCTAACAGGACTCGTGTACCTTTGAACCCTAACTTCGCTCCATAGCTCAATCTTTTTGGTAGTTAGATTCCAAACACGAAAATTCGGAGTAGCATATCCAAGGAAGAAACCCTCGATAGCTCGTGCACCAAACTTTCCATCCGGC
The DNA here is from genome assembly GCF_002127325.2 of Helianthus annuus. NCBI lineage: Eukaryota > Viridiplantae > Streptophyta > Magnoliopsida > Asterales > Asteraceae > Helianthus > Helianthus annuus. Next base: position 4,107,175 of record NC_035445.2, read on the forward strand.
TCAATCATAGTACAAGGAGCACCAAACGGTTCAAGGTAAGAAAGATCCGGTTTCCTTCTCTGAAGGAGTTCGAAGCAAGTCTTGCCATGTCTCTTAACTGTAAGAACTCTATTTAACGTGTAGCAAGCAGCCGATACAGCCTCTCCCCAGAATTGAATAGGGAGTTCCGACTCTACTAACATTGTTCTTGCAGTTTCAATAATAGTTCGATTCTTCCTCTCAGCGACACCATTTTGTTGTGGAGTATAACGAGAACTGTACTCATGAAGAATGCCTTTAGAAGTACAAAACTCATCCATAACTTGATTCTTGAATTCAGTTCCATTGTCGCTTCGGATCCTTTTCACTTTCAACGTATAGAGATTTTCCAACATTGTAAGAAGATCCTTGAGGATGCCAGGAGTTTCACTTTTGTGTGCCATAAAAGATACCCAAGAAAATCTAGAGTAGTCATCAGTAACTACTAAACAATAGGCATCACCAAACGTTGTCTTGTGTTTCATAGGTCCAAATAGGTCCATATGAAGACGTTCGAGAGGCATGCTGACAGTGTTGATTTTCTTCAAAGGGTGAGACTTCTTTGTTTGCTTCCCTTTTTGGCACGAGACACAGATATCTTGTAGATGAAAACTTCTCACAGGCACACCATTCACAAGATTATTTTTCACCAAATGATTCATCTTTCTCAAGTGAATGTGTCCCATTCTTCTGTGCCAAGATATAGACTCCTTTTCTGTGGCTTTTGAGACAAAGCAAGTAACTTGTGCAGATGTTGTAATCGCCTGGCTCATGTCGAGAATATAAAGATCATTAACTCTCGGAGCCGATAAGAGAACCCATTCTTGTGGAATTTTGAATCCAGGTTTCAGCACATAGCAGCCAGCGTCATCAAAAATCACTGAGAACTTTTTATCGCAGATTTGCGACACACTGAGAAGATTGTGATCAATTTGCTTCACATAATTGATCTTATCAAAGCACACGATGCCATTGGAGATACTTCCTTCTCCAGTGATGTACCCTCCTTTATCACCCGCAAAAGCAACATACCCTCCTCTGATATTTCTCACGTCATATAGGAGCCGTAAGTCACCAGTCATGTGCCTGGATGCCCCACTATCAACAATCCAATGACTATTAATAGTTCCTCCTAGAACATCCTGCACATGTCAAATAAACACATCAGTTGAGAATGGGGACCCAAGCCTTAGTGGTCTTGGGTCGTCCCTTGGCATCACGATACGTAAGCTCTATCTCTTGATGGTTTTCAAGAACAACTGCTCCCCCTGAATTGTCACCCGACTTAGGTAACCAAGTTTGTCTGTGTCTACCAGTTTTTGAAGGTTCTGGTTTTACAGGTTGTGACACACTTGGTTCCTTTTGTACTGTTTTAACTTCAGATTTTAAAGCTTTTTCAACAGTTTTTATGTTCTTACGTCGTTGTTTAGTTTCTTGTTTATTTCTAGTTCGTTTATCTTGTTTAGGTGAAACTGACCGACGTTGAGGGTGAACTGTTTCAGGTGGAGTTTTCTCAACAAATTTCTTCTTTGGAGCATTTGGGCAATTTCTGATAATGTGCCCAATTTCTCCACATTTGAAACAAGTTCTCCTTTCAACAGACTTAGGAGAACTTGATCGACTACCAGATGTTGAGCCTGTAGAACCTGAGGTACTTGCTCTTTCATCACACCCGTTTGTGTGTTGGGTGTAATTGTTATCACTGTTTCGTTTCAAAATCTTGACTTGTTGTACAAAATCAGTGTTTGATTTGTTTTCAAAAGTCTCAATTTTATCTGTACCTTTTGATGCTACAAACTTAACATCTTTTCCTTTCTTCATGTAACGAGCTCCTTTTGATTCAACCTTAGCCTTTGGCTTTGGAGCTCGTTGTTGTTGTTTACCCTTAGAAGCAGTCGGTTGTTGAGTGGTTGGAGATTTTTGATTGCCAAACTGTTTCCTAATCTCAGCCTTAGGAATTGGATCACATTGTGTTACCACAATTCCCGGCAGTGTTTTTCCCAAAAATTTGTTTGTATTGTCTTCAAAGACTTTGTCAATCAAAGATTTATTTACATTTTTAATTGGAAAAACATGATCTGAGTAGATTTTATTATCTCCAACCAAAGTGTACAACACATTACTGCTTTTAACAGTAGACACACTTGTCTTATCAACCTTGACAGGATCAATCACTTGCTGCTCAACAGATGAAGCCTCAGGAGTATCAGGATCACAAAGGATGTGATTCTCTCGTGGAATATCTATTCCTTTCATCTTGCTAAGTGATTTATCCTGATCACTTACAGCCACTTCTGATTCATCATCCGATGTCTCATAGTCCTCGATAATTGAAGGACTTTGTTTCATGGATGGTGAAGTTTCTTGTTCCTTAGGGGCTGTGTTTGAAGAACTGTCCGATTTGAACCCTAGGCCAGTAGAAAATTCCTCAAAGTTCAAAGGCACACTGGATTCATACCGAGGCATTTCTTCTTCATCGGGCATCTTGGTATAGTTGTCCATCAAAGGGGGTGGACACGCCTTATACCCTACACCTTTCACGTTACCTTTCAGTTGTTGAACGTCTATGATGTGATCAAGCACAAATCGGGAGTTAGAATAACTATCCAATTTCTGTTTGATCGCATCATGCTTGCATTGGGCAATGGCTAATTGCTTCTTAGTTTCTTCCACAAGGTTAATGTATTCATTTATACTTACTTGTTTGTGGTAAACTACTTTGTTAACCTCGGACACATTTTTCTTTAATGTTTCTATTACAGATTTAAATTCTTTTTCATTCCGGGTTAAAGCCATGTTTGCCTCTTGGCATTTTGACAGTTCAATAACCAAATTCTGATTATGACTATGAAGCTTTTCTGATTCAAGCTTCATCTCTGCACATGATTTACACATACTAGGAGCAGGAGGTTCAGAAGTTACCTGACTAGTAGAGGCTGAACCATTTGCCATAAAGGCAGTTTGAAAAGAAAAAGCTCCATCTTCAGAGAATAGCTTTTCCATTTCCGTTGATGTAGCAGCAGCCTTCCTAATCAGAATTGATTTCTGACATTTAAGCTCATCAGCTTCATTCAGTAGCTCCTGTATATCATCATCTCCTTCCTCATTCACATCAGGCTCTGAGTGATTATCCCCAGAAACAGAGCCTTCTTCATCCGAACTGCCCGAATAACCAGAACTGTCATCGCTCCCAGAAGATTCTTCTTTATGAACCTGCTCGATGACTTTAGCATACAAAGCAGTTCCGCTTCCCTGATCACCATCCCCAAACTGGACTGACCAGTCGCATCCCTCATCAGCTTGAACAGCCAAAGCCCGATTGTGATTGGTAGATCCAGGCTGTCCCTGATTGTTGTTCACTGCCACCATCCTCCTTTCACGGTTTTCTTGTTGGGCATTCACATTCGTCTGGTTTCTGAAAGGGTTGTGATTGCCGTGTTTTGTTGGTCGAGTGCACTCACGTTTAAAGTGCCCTTTCTCTCCACAGTTAAAGCACGTGACGGCATTTATATCAAACCCATACTTCGTGTTTTTCTTTCCTTCCAACGAAGTTCTTCCAGTTCGTGCCATGAAATCTTTTGCCCTTCTAACCGCACTAGCAAAAGCCCATTTAATATCCATCAACTCCATTTCTTCCTTGTCGATCTGATCATAATCTTCATTGGTCATGTTGATGTTTCCAAGCTGACCAGCTACCAAACCACAGTAAGCACTGACCATGGTGTTGATAATTTCCATATGTTCCTTAGCAACTTCAATACTAAGGTGTGAAAGATTTGAGTTGTCGACTCGGATTGTGTGATGACTTTGGGGTTGAGGTTGAGGATTGTTTGTATAGTGAGCTTGCTGTTGTTGTTGTTGAGGTTGTGGTTGTGGCTGTGTTGGAACAGGAATGTAGGACCTCGGATCGAATTGAGGTTGTGGTGGAGCAGCTGTGGACTGAGAAAACGGAAAGGAACTCGTATTGGACACAAAAGCAGTTTGAAGCTTCGGTTGCTGAACAGAACTAGAACTAGCTGAAGGACCAAAACCAGGCAAATACATTTCTGTATTCTGAGGAGCTGGAGCACGCCTTGCTTTCCTAATTTCTTCATCATTTTTATGTTCCAGCTTCTGAATGAACTCATAGATGTTAATCTCATCTAGAGCTTTAGTATGCTTCAACAACTCAATAAACGAACTCCATTTTGGGGGTAGGGCGTCAGCAAACCTATTCACCATGTCTTGTTGAGTAGCTGCCACCCCATAAGCACACATTTCACTAATCAAATGATAGAAACGTGTGGTCATATCATTCAGAGTCTCGTTTTCCAAAAACTGAAAAGATTCAAATTCTTTCTTCAACAAATCATGCCTAGACTTTCGAGCAGCTGCATTGCCTTCTCCTCTAGCAACTAAGGCATCCCACAATGCTTTCGTGGTCTTGCAATATGAAAACTGATGGTAGATGTCTTTGTTGAGTGCTTGAGTAAGTATGGCATAGGCCTTTTTCTCCAATTCATAAGCCTTCTTGTCATTTTCAAGCATGTTGGCGTAACCTTCTGAAGTGGATGCTCTACTTTCAAGACTTTCATTGAATGCATTGACAAAACACATCCAAAGGTCGGTGCTCTGTCCTTGAACATATGTGTGAAAGCGGCCCTTCCATGACGGAAAATCGTTCATGTGGTTCAGCTTTGGTGGACGATTGTTACTGCCTGTTTCACTTTCACTAATCAGAAGATTCTGAAGACTTTGACTTTGATTGGAAACTAAAGCCCATTGACATGAACTTATTGATTGTTGTTGTTTTGGAATGGCACTCGTCATATATTCAGCCATCGACATCTGTTTCAGATCTGGTTGTGGATCCGTACTCCAATCCCAAGGACTTGTGCAACTCATTTTGATCAAAGATTAACAAATAACCTACACACCACAAACTGTTAACAACAAACAGACAACAATTGAAAGATACAACCTGTTCGAAAGATCAATATTTGTTCGAATGATCAACAGGGTTCGAAAGATCCTTGTTGAGTTTCGAACAAAAACTTCGAAGGATGACTTCGAAAGATTGATTTATACGAAGGATCCTTATCTTTCGAAAGATAATTTCGAAAGATTCTCCTTATGTTTCGAACACAGGTCTCGAAAGATGACCCTTGTTCGAAGAATCAACAGTGTTCGAAGGATCACTGTTGATGGCTCGAACAATAACCTCGAAAGATAACCTTGAAAGATTCACCCAACACGAAGGATCCTTATCTGTCGTAGTGAACAGTAACTCGAAGGATGTATCTATCGAAAAGATTCCTTGACTCGAAGGATAACACACGAACTTCGAAAGATGTTCGAATGATGGTTATCTTTCGAATCTCCTTGATCGAAGGATGATCCTTCGAGCTCGAAAGTTATCTTTCGACGATCTGACACACTGCCGAAAGTACTGATGGGTTGGTAAGAAAAGTGACAGGTTGGTGTACCAACTTTCGGCAGAAAGGATGTTCTGCCACCAACTTTTCACCAAACAATTTGACTTTCAAAAAGTTTACCCAAAATGGCAAACACCTAATCCACAACAGTCACCGGAGATACCACCGGAAAAATGGCCGGAAAATCAAAGTTTCACAAAAACAATTTTTATGTTACCCAAACCGACCCCGAACACTCCTGATAGGTTTAGTATCCGTTTTTCAGTTTCAAAATGCAAGGAAACTACCAAAAACGAGTGCTAAACCAAGTGTCCAAACACACCAAAGAACTCGAACAAACCGGTTTTAAACAAGGTAAAGAGTGAGGCTCTGATACCACTTGTAGGTCCCTTTTCTCGGAGGATCGAGAACAAACCTAAACCTTGTTATACTAACCCACTAGCAAGTGCGGAATCCAAGCTAGTAGGCAAACCGGGATGAAGCAAGTAGAGAAACACGCACACAAGATTTCACCGATTAACACCACTGTATTAATACGTATGAAGGTTCCAGTTACAAGCACAATGTTTACAAAACCAAAGATGTAAACTCTCAAGTGTGTGTATGTTTCCAGCAGAATGCTCTCAAGCTCTCTATCTCTCGGTGTGACTATCTGTGTGCATCTGCTTCACACTAACACACTGCATGGGTATTTATACCCATACATAGCAGGTCTGGTCGAAGGACTCGATAGATGGTCCGAAGGATCATCTATCGATGACAGGGAGCTCGAACGATCAGCATGGACATCGAAGGATCATCCTTCGATGTCTAATGGTTGAACCATGGTCGAACCATATCTTTCGAGCACCTCGAAGGATCAGTTGTATCCTTCGAGGCTATCCTTCGATCCAGACAACATCATGTTGTCCAAGTCAAACTAGGAGGATAGTTGACTTGGTCAACTTACAGACTGACTTAGGACATCGTTTTTATACAGACCGAACACAGACAAAGTACAGACACAAGTGCACCAACACTCATTAACATAGTCGAGAAACTGTTGGCGAAGCAGAGGAAATCCATGGAGATCTTCAGAAGTCTTCCTCTTCTTTCCCTTACCCCTAATGGGTGCTTTAGGGGCTGAAGCGGAGGGACTGGCAGCAGAAGTCTTCCTCCTCGAAGACTTGACGTTGGCGAGATCATCTATCCCAAACTTGGAGGCAGACTTGGCAGATTTGGCAGACTTTCCAGCGCCTACACAATCAAAAAACAAGATAAGTTCCCTTATTGATCAAACAATCTCACATATAACTTACTTTTTACAAGGATACTTACTTGACATAGTGGCAGATGCGGAGGATACTTCTTGTGAATCTTGGACGGTGACTTGGAAACTTCTAACCTCAGGATCAAGCTTTTTAAAGGCTAAAACTCTTTCTCTTGCGGCAGGGGTTAACTTAAGATGAGCAATGGATATAGCTGCACAAAAGATAAAAAGGACATTAGTGATCCTCATCATAAGAGACAAGTCTGATAGTGATCCTTCGAGGATCCTCTATCCTACCATGAGTGGCCCACTCCTTGGGCAGATCCTTCCCATAAGGGATGGTATCCCTTCTGACAAAGAAGAAGCGTCGCTTCCAATTTGTATCATTTTTTGTAACCTTAAAAACAGGGTGATCCTCCCCAGCTTTCCGTTTCAACAAATATCGATAAGAGCCAAACGAGGTAAGATCATAAAGCTCAGCCAACTCCGCCATCCCTAGGTCAATCCCTTTCTGCTCGATGATCCTCTCGAAGGTATACAGAACCCTCCAGATCATCGGCATAGCTTGGATATAAGAGATGCCGGTTAAGGAAAAGAAAGATTGGGTGAAGGCTGGAAAAGGATACGAATATCCTATGGAGAACGGAGTTGCAGGAAAAGCCACCCAGGTGTCGGAGATAAAATCACTTAGGGCGATAGGAGAAAAAGATTTAAAGACGGTATCCGCCGGAAAACAGTGACGGATCCTATCAATGAGAGCATCGGTGTAACAGCATCTCTCAGTAGGAGAGTCCTTGATGATCCCTTGGCTTTTTAGGGGACTACTCTTCTTGTGATCCTTATGAGGAGAATTTCGGAGCAACATCCTTGCGGGAGAATAGAAACAGGGGAGTAGAAAACAGAGTAATAGAAGAAAGAAAGAGAAGATAAGGGAAGGGAATACCTGATCAACCTTCGATGGAGATTATAAAGGGAAGATATCTTGAATTTAAATGAGGATTGATCCCAACCCTATCTCCTATTTATAATCATGATTTGCAGGGATGTCACTTCAGTGACGTAATGATCGCAACGGCTAGTCCGGTTGTAACGGCTAGTTATTCGGAGTTGCCCGTTGGAGATAAGATCAAAACAAAATACAACTCGTTAATTTACAATAAACTCCTTATATTTTGGGGGCAATTGTTAGGGCTGGATTTTTACAATACATGATCCTCACATGTGATCCTAACCAGTGATCCTTGTTTCTTTGGCAGATAATGATCCTCAGCAGACTCCCAGGATCAGGATCACGGACCATCATAGGATCCTCATGCTAACAGTTGTTTTCGTTGAATTTAATGTTGTTTTGCAGGAATGACTAGTAGGATCCGCTCTTAGCATCACAATTAAAGGACACGTCTTCACAACTATGGCATGTGCTTAATCGGAGATGGACATTGTGAAGGATATGGAAACTTGGCATGATTTAAGGGCGATAATTTAGGCTAGATTTACTTTTATTTCTAAAGGGGTAATGAGCTGATTATTAGTCTTTTTACCTAAAATAGGTCACCTACACTTGTATATATAACACTCTTCCTCATTCGGAAGAACACACAACGCAATTCTCACACGCTTAGACACTCGAAACTATAGTGATCCTTGTACTCAGCTCATTATCATCCGAAGTTGTAACTATATTTTTCTTATATTGAAGTTGGTGATCGGTAGTTGCCATCACCCGAGGTTTTTTATGCCGGAGATCATACATTGATCAAGGGATTTTTCCTCGTATAAATCATTGTGTCTTTGCATATTTCTCATAAAAGTGATCCTTTACTTTTATAATTAACCAAGCATCATACCCCGTTTACATAAAGTTTGGTTACATTATCCTTGTGTGATTTTTGACCAAAACAGTTTTGCAGCATATGCTCCAGGATATGGCTCCAGGATGTGTACTCAGGATAACCCAGAAGATTAGAGGATTGGCCCCCTCTCTCACGTTTAAGGGATACTAATCCCTTCACAGGTTTAAAGGTATTCACCTTTCTCCCGAATTGGGTTTAAACACCCCGCCTGGAGCGCAAGTTATTCAGGGATAGTTCAAGGTGGCGGGACCAGTCCATGTAAAAGTGGCTGACAATTTCGTTACTGTTGGCTATATCCTGAATTCTAAAGGTATATGAGGATTGATCACCCTCTCTCACGAAAGGGTATTTTCATACTCTCTAAGGTTTAAAGGTTTTCAACTTTCTAAGTCTTGGAGTTTATACACTCCCGCCTGTAGCGCATGAAACTCAGGGTTTATCCCCAGTATACTAAGGGTTCATTTCAAGATATCAAGGGTTTTGCCCTGGGGTATTTGGAATTCATTCGAGTCAAAAATATGAATACATTTGTGTTTCTATATTGAGTACAGGGGACATACGTTATACTATTCCGAGGATGGATTCGAGTTTATAAGTATGCACTGGGGACAAGCTTGTAATGAAGAATTGAAATTGATTCACTGAGAATCTCTGGTATGATCTTTCCTTTTTAAGACAACTAATAGGATGTATTTTAATTAGAATATCTTTCAGGATATTCACCGGGATACATTTATAACGTGTTCTCAAAAATGTTCAAACAAAACAATTTTCACAAGTGAAATTTATATATCAACAACAACAATGGTAAAACCAAAAAAGGGTTATATTATTAACATAGCAAAAGATTATGCTCTTGGCTTCGTCTCAAACCGAGACCCATCCACCAAAAGCATAGTTAGTTTCCTAGCATATTTACTTAACAAATGAAGGCTTCGTCTTGAAACCCAAGATACCTCCACCTTCACTTGTTAAAAGCGTTCAAAACAAACCATACTAACTGATGACCAAGGGCTTCGTCCTGAAACTCAGGATCCCTCCACCTTTAGCCATCATATTGTCTACGTGCAGGAAATTGAAATTGTTCAACAAACAAGAAAAGTAAATTGTTCAAGACATCAACCATTAAACCTAAAAAAGTGGGCTCCGGCCTAGGCATCAATATCCATCATCGCCCACTCAGCTGCCCTCACACAGCGGCATCCTCTCCTGCTTTCCCCGGCTTCTCAGCACCAGCATCCTCAGCAGCATCCTGTCCAGCATCCTCACCAGCATCCGCTCCGGCATCCTTCTTGTCTCCAGCCTGATCTGCCACCTCCGCTGACTTGGAAGATTCACCGGCTTCAGATGGGAGTAGCACAGCTTTACCTCCAAGCTCCGTCAACTTGGCCACCCAGGATTCAATTGGCCAGGATGGACAAACAAGACCTGTCTCCTTGGCCTCGTAGGCCATCTTGATGCGTGCTTGTAACAGGGAGACAATAGCAGAAGTCTTGATTCCTTCCCGGAAATTGATCATGGCCTGATCATGATCCATTTGCATGGTGGCCAATTTGAGCTCGGCATCCTGAGTGACCTTTTTCAGCTTATCCTCATAGTGCCGACTCTTCGCTTCAGCAATGGCACCTTGGTCGGCAACAGTAGTTTCAAGCTGCTTGATCCTGGCTTCATGAAGTGCGACAGTACCACATGCATCATTGTACAAGTGGAGCAAATGCTGGAGGCCCTGTGCACCAATAACAGGTACGAGTTAGAATATATATATATAATGACCAAGATATCCTATCAGGATATCCTGTTAGGATATCCAGGCAGGATATATGTGCAGGATATATATGCAGAGTATGCGTCAGGGTATTACCTTGTTAAGGAAGGATGTCATTGGCTCTAAGGAATCGGTAAAGCTGAGATCGTCATAGGAGAACCCTCCTGAGCTTGGAGCACTGACCTCAAGGCCCTACCTCTTTTTCGCTGCGGAAGCACGAGTCCTTGGGTTGGCCTTGGGAGCTGGGAGCGGCTTGGAGCTGGTGGCAGCAGGAGCCTCCTTCTTGACTATGGTTGGAGTTGGATAGCTGTCGAGTTCGTCGAGGTCTAGATAAACTGGAACTTTGCTGGAATCTGCACACAGGGAGTAAAATTCTAAACCTCTCCTAATAATATCAAATAAAAACATGTATGTACAGGATATTTTGCAGGATCCTTACCAGACATGTTTGCGCTTGAAAGAGGGCTTGGAGTTGGTGGAGATGGGTTGAAACTTCTCTCTGCCTCTGGAAGGAGTCTAATGGCGTCTATTCTTTTTTGAGAATCAGCGAGGGGAGGTGCAACTTTCCCGAAATCAGCTGCATACACAACAGAGAAAGTTGGTCAGTTCAGGATATAAAGCAGGATAAGAGGCAGGATTATCTATAAACCCTAAATCCTACCCTTCTTCAACCATCTCATCGGATAATCCGTTCCCCCAGGGATTGAATCCCTTTTTACAAAGAAATATTTGGATTGCCAACCATCCTCGTTCCTGGTGGCACGAAGTATCAGTGGGTCACCAGAAGTAGAGTAAAACAAGAATCGACAAGAGCCGTGGCATCTAAGTCGGTATGCTAGGGGGAGGTCATGGACAGAAAGATCAGGAATGTGGTTTCTCTTGATTTGGTCAAGAACGGATAAAACACGCCAGAGCATTGGCATGGTTTGGCTAAAAGAGATTTTGGTGGTATTGAAGAACTCGGTGATGAAATCTGGAAAGGGGAATTGTAGCCCTAGGGTAAAAGGGAAAGCACTAAAGCATATCCACTCGTTGGAGACCATGTCCGACCGGATTTCCCGGTCAAACGGTCTAAATACGGTCCCTTCCGGGAAGATGCCAGAGGATTTCAAGGCTGCCAGATGGGCACTATCGAATGTACATGCTTCTTTCTCCGGCTCTTGGAGAAGGTTCTGTTGGATGAATGTGGGAGCCGAGTCACCTGAACTGGACCTCGTTTGCCTAGGCATTTGGTCGCCTGAATTCTTGCCGGAGTAAGATAAAAGATGAATACGAAGATGAGGGAGAGAATATTACCTTTTTCCTTGTCGATTGTGGTTAAAAGAGAGATAAGGACGAGAAGATATAGGGCATGATGAGTAAATATAGGCCGGGTGGTTGAAAGCTGTCACATCAATGGTCTTATCTTTTAATTACCTCGGCCACCGTGAAAAATGTAACCGTTAGTGCAGGATGTCAAATGGTAACTGTTAGGGCTGGATTTTTATTATAGGTGATCCTTACACATGATCCTAACCAGTGATCCTTATTTCTTTGGCAGACAGTGATCCTCAGCAGGACTTCAGGATCAGGATCATGAGACATTATGGTGATCCTCATACTAACGGCCACTTCGACTTAATACAATATTGTTTTGCAGGAACATCTAGCAGGATACGCTCTAGGCGTCATGATCCAGGGACGCGTCTTCACAATTATGGCAAGAGCTAAATCAGAGATAGACGTTGCACAGGATATGGAAACATGGCTTGATTTATGGGCGGCTATTTAGGCTAGATTGTATCTCATTTCTAAAAGGGTAATGAGCTGAATATTAGTTTAGCTACCTAAAATAGGTCACCAACACATGTATAAATACCACTCTTCCTCATTCGGAAGAACACACACGACATACAACGCAACTCTCACACACTTAGACACAAAAAGCAATAGTGATCCTTGTACTCAGCTCATTATCATCCAAAGTTGTAATCATATTTTTGTTATATTGAAGTTGGTGATCGGTAGTTGCCATCACCCGAGGTTTTTTATGCCGGAGATCATTCATTGATCAAGGGCTTTTTCCTCGTATAAATCATTGTGTCTTTGCATCTTTATCACAGAAGTGATCCTTTACTTTCATAATTAACCAAGCATCATACCCCGTTTTCATAAAGTTTGGTTACATTATCCTTGTGTGATTTTTGACCAAAACAGTTTGGCGCCCACCGTGGGGCAATTGGTGCTTCATTCATAAGAAAATCTTTTTGTTCGAAATCATTTCAAAGAGTTACATGGCTTCATCATTGAAGAACACGTCCACGGCGATGTCTGCAGTCACCTCATCACAGATCACTTTGCCTCCTCCACCTGCAGGATCTCAGAAAAATACTGAGAAAAGATCAACTCCCACTTTCTCTAAACCTTTATCTTCTTCTGCTATGAATTCTTCTATTCCCAGTACTAGTGATGTATTTGCTTTAATTTTGCAGATGAAGGATCGTATGCAGCGACAGGATGAGACTAATGACAGGATCCTCAGGGAAATTGGAGACCTCAAAAGACAAAAGAAAGCGGCAGAGGATCATTCCCCACTGATGCCCAAATCCTTGAGCTTCGATACTCCAATGATCACTTCCCAGCCATCAGGGATCCCCGACGTGCAAATCGTAGGGGAGTCAAGAGGATCACGTCTCAACTCGGCAGCAATGACTCAGACATCAGATTCACATTTTCAGCCAATAGGATCCTATCCTCAATACATGGGATCCTTCATGAATCCGGGAACCTATCCGGGGGCACAGCAGCTTCAAGGATCCTACTTTGTTCCAGGATCATTTCAGGGCCAAGGATCCTCCTTTGTTCCAGGATCATCCCAGGTTCAAGGACCCTCCTTTGTTCCAGGATCATCCCAGGTTCAAGGACCCTCCTTTGTTCCAGGATCATCCCAGGTTCAAGGATCTTCCTTCGTTCCAGGATCATCCCAGATACCAGGATCCTTACAGATGCCAGGATCCCTAAAAAGTTTGCAAACAGGAAGTCTAGATGTCCATCAAGGGGACTTCATTCCAATGCAGACCATTGCTTCCACTGGTCCCTCCGTTGTTCCGGAATCCCAGCAATATGGATTCCCTAACTTGAACCCAATGGGAGGTAACACTTTAAATAATTATCCTACCACTAACCATGGATTCATGCAGGATACAGGTACCAATCATGCTATGGCCAGGGAATTACAGAAACTAAAGGACATGATCTCAAGCGTTCCAGGGGTAGTCAAGCCTATCCCAGAGATTGCAGATGGAAGCCACAAGGTATCTCGCTTTGCACCACCAATTTGTGATGCAGAGGTACCCAAAAGGTTCCATATCCCTACCATGAAGCTGTATGATGGTACAACGGATCCATAGGAGCATATAGCACAATACAGGGAGAGGATGGAGATCAATCCTATCCCAGAAAAATTGAAGGAAGCATGCCTATGTAAAGGATTTGGATCCACTCTTACAGGATCAGCTCTTAAATGGCTGCTAAGTCTTCCCCCCTACTCTATTACTTCATTTGCTAATTTAGTTAATTTATTCAATAACCAATTCTCTTGTAGCAGAAAATTTGAAAAATTAACTAGTGATTTGTACAGGATAACTCAAAATCATAATGAATCATTAAGGGATTATATAACTAAATTTAGTAAAGAATCCTTGGACATTCCCAACTTGGATATGGCTACGGCTGTTGAAGCCTTCAAAATGGGACTGCTTAAGGATTCATTATTCTATGATGATCTTGTTATGACACCGTGCAGGAATCTAGATGAAGTAAGAACTCGAGCACTCAGGTTCATCCGGCTAGAGGATGACAAGAGGATCCAGGAGAGACAAGTAGGATCCTCAAAACAAGATAAGCAAGGATCCTCCTTCAAGAGCAACAAGTTCAAATCCTACCATAGAAATGAGAACAAGAATGTGCATGCTGTTGACCAAGAAGAGGATGATGAAGAATATCCTCCAATCTCAGAATATTGTTTTTCCGTTGATAATCATGAACTAATCCTTGCAATGCAGAATCTAGGTGAAAAAGCTAGGTGGCCCAGGAAGAATGATAAACCATCCGGGACTAAAGACAAGTCCAAATGGTGTGCATACCATGAGGATTTCGGGCATCTAACTGAAGATTGCATAGCCTTAAGAAGAGAAATTGGATACCTGCTAAGCAAGGGGCATCTAAAATAATTGTTAGGGAGAAAAAAGCAAAGGACCCAGGATCCTGAAAGGATCCCTGAAAAGGCTCCAGCACCTCCGGCAAACGCACAAGTGATCAACTTTATATCCGGAGGATCAGACATCTGTGGTACATCCTTTTCAGCGGCCAAAATACATGCAAAAGAATCAAAAATGGATAATGGAGAAAGGCCTATCAGAACCTCAAGTGTCTCAGAAGGGAAGATGATAACATTTGATGAGGATGATCGCATTAACATTCAGGATCCTCACCATGATAGTTTAGTTATCACTCTCTTTATCTCTAACCATTTTGTCCGCAGGATCCTTATTGATGGAGGGAGCTCAGTAAACATTATCCAGCTTGATGTCCTGAAGAAGATGGGAATCCCAGAATCAGACATCACACCGAGATCCTCCGTGCTTGTAGGATTCAGTGGGGAAACGAAGAAAACTCTGGGGGACATCAAACTCCCAATCTACGTGGAAGGATTACATAATTACCAAAAATTTTGTGTTATTGACTGTTTGTCTTGTTGCAACGTTATCCTTGGCAGGCCTTGGATACATGACATGAAAGCAGTTCCATCTACCTACCATCAATGTGTGAAGCTCCCTAGCCCATGGGGGATAATCAAGATCGACAGTGATCAGCAGGAGGCTAAGGATTGTTATACCTCATCCATGAAGCCAACCTCGAAGCCAAGGGAGCAATAGCAATTACAGTATCCTCCGAGGAATGTCTTGGAGGCAAGGGAACAAGATGTGGACGAAATCCTCTTGGATCCTAGTGATCCTGAATCAAAAAATCTATATTGGATCAGGGATCCTTGGCAAGATGAAAGAAGACATGATATCCTTCCTCAAAAGAAGAAAATCTACCTTTGCTTGGAAACATGAAGATATGACAGGTATATCTAAGGATATTATTACTCACAAACTTGGCATTGACAGGTCTATCAAACCAATCCATCAAAAAAGGAGGAAGTTTGCACCAGAAAGGAATGCCATTATCCAAGAAGAAGTAGAGAGACTACTTCGAGCAGGTATGATCAGAGAGGTAAAGTATCCAAAATGGTTAGCCAATGTGGTTGTTGTCCAAAAGAAAAACGGAAAGTGGAGGGTATGTGTCGATTTCACTGATTTGAATAAGGCATGTCCCAAGGATCCTTTCCCATTACCCCACATTGACTCCATGGTGGATGCAACAGCGGGGCATGAACTGTTAACTTTTATGGATGCATCATCTGGATTCCAACAAATTCAGATGGAACCATCTGACCAAGAGGATACAGCCTTTATGACCCCAACCGGTTTATATTGTTATATTGCCATGCCTTTTGGACTAAGAAATGCAGGTGCAACATATCAAAGGCTGGTAAATATGATGTTCAAAGATCAAATCGGAAAAACTATGGAGGTGTACATAGATGATATGGTGGTCAAGTCAAAGAAATCTGAGGATCACCTAAGGGACTTGGAAGAAGCATTCGATATCCTTGATAATTACAACATGAAACTTAATCCTTCAAAATGCCATTTTGGTGTTAAGGCAGGAAAGTTCTTAGGATACATGGTAACCCAGAGGGGCATTGAAGCAAGCCCGGAACAAATCAAAGCATTAATAAATATCAAATCTCCTGCCAATGCCAAGGATGTTCAAAGACTGACAGGCAGGATAGCAGCTTTGAACAGGTTCATATCGAAATCCTCAGAAAAATGCAAAGAATTCTACGATATCCTAAGGAAGAATAAGAAGTTTGAATGGACTGAGAAGCATGAGAACGCTTTACAAGCCCTTAAAGAATATATGTCCTCAGCACCAGCATTAGCAAAACCGGAAAAAGGAGATGTGTTATCCTTATACCTGGCGGTATCCTCAACCGCTGAAACCGGAGATGTCAGGGAGAATGGCTAAGTGGGCAGTGAAGCTTAGTGCCCATGATATAAGATACGAACCAAGAACAGCCATTAAATCACAAGCCTTAGCCGACTTTGTGGCAGATTTCAGTAGTGATCTACAAAAAGAAGCAGAATTGGAGGTCCATCAGCTGGGTGAAACCAAGGATCCTTGGATACTACACACTGACGGATCCTCAAATGTCAAGGGCACAGGGCTCGGGATCCTACTAAAATCGCCACAGGGGGACATAATACCCCACTCCATAGCCTGTGAATTCCAAGCAACTAACAATGAGGCTGAATATGAAGCCTTAATTGCTGGCTTGCAAATTGCTAAGGATATGGGGGTAAAATATCTTAAAGTATATGTAGACTCATTATTGATCACCAATCACTTTAATGGATCCTATGCTGTTAAAGGTGAAAAACTAACCAAATATTTAGAGATAGTCAAAGACTTGGCACTCTCCTTTGTTTCTTTCAGCTTAACACAGGTACCAAGGGAGGATAACACGGAAGCTGATGCATTGGCCAACTTAGGATCATCCTTAAAAATTCCAGAAGACATAAGTATCCCTATCATCCATATCCTGGCTCCTGCTATTGAAAATCAAGTGGCCATGGAAATAGAAGAGGATACTGCAGTAATCCCTAGTGAAGAAGCTCAATCTTATTCAGGATCATGGATCCCACCAATCATGAAATACTTGCAAAACGGAGAGATTCCAATAGGAGAAAATCCTAGAGCTTTCAGGATCAAGGTATCTCAATTTACAATCTTAAATAATGTGCTATATAAACGATCCCTTGCAGGACCATATTTAAGATGTATTGAGGATCCTGAAATTGAAGAAGTGTTGAGAGACTTCCATGAAGGAGATTGTGGAAACCACACTGGGGGCAGGGCATTATTCTCGAGGATCCTTAGAACAGGATACTACTGGCCAACCATGAAAAGGGATGCTGTAGAGTATGCTAAGAAGTGTGATCCTTGCCAAAGACATAGCAATATCCTTCACCAACCAGCTGAATTACTACACCCCATACCATCCTCTTGGCCATTCATGAGATGGGGAATGGATATAGTTGGCAAGCTCCCTAAAGCACCTGGTGGAAAAGTATTTATGCTTGCCATGACTGACTACTTCTCTAAATGGATAGAAGCTGAAGCTTTTGCTCAAGTCAGAGAAAAAGAAGTTATATCCTTTATCAAAAGAAATATTATAACTAGATTTGGCATTCCCTCTGAAATTGTATGTGATAATGGTTCCCAATTCATTGGGAGCAGAACCACTAACTTTTGTGACAGTTGGGGAATCAAGATGATCACATCAACACCAGTTCACCCACAAGCTAATGGTCAAGTAGAATCATCCAACAAGATCATCATCAACAATTTGAAGAAGAAGTTAGGATCCAAGAAGGGGAAATGGGCAGAGGAGTTACCTTATGTGCTATGGGTTGATAGGACAACTCCCAAGAATGCCACCGGACAAACACCTTTCTCTTTAGTATTTGGGGCAGAAGCAGTGATCCCAACAGAGATGGTGATCCCAACTGCTAGAACAATTGCTCGTGATCCTGAAGAAAATGCTGCAATCCTAGCTCAGGATTTGGATACTATTGAGGAAATCAGGGATCTAGCTAGAATAAGGATGGCAAGCTACCAACAGAGAATGGCTGGTGCCTACAACAAAAATGTCAGAATAAGGAAGTTCCAAGTAGGAGACATGGTGTTGAGAAAAGCATTTCAAAATACTATCAATCCTGCTGACGGGAAGTGTTTTGGTCAAAAATCACACAAGGATAATGTAACCAAACTTTATGTAAACGGGGTATGATGCTTGGTTAGCTATGAAAGTAAAGGATCACTTCTGTGATAAAGATACAAAGACACAATGATTTATACGAGGAAAAAGCCCTTGATCAATGTATGATCTCCGGCATAAAAAACCTCGGGTGATGGCAACTACCGATCACCAACTTCAATATAATAAAAATGTAGTTACAACTTTGGATGATAATGAGCTGAGTACAAGGATCACTGAGTGTCTAAGTGTTGAGAGTTGTGTCGTATGTTGTGTGTGTTCTTCCGAATGAGGAAGATGGGTATTTATACATGTGTAGGTAACTTATTTTAGGTAGATAGACCACTAATCAGCTCATTACCCCTTTAGAAATAAAGATAATCTAGCCTAAATTGCTGCCCATTAATCAAGCTAAGTTTCCATATCCGGTACAACGTCTATCTCCAATTTAGCTCTTGCCATATTTGTGAAAACGCGTCCCTGGATCATGATGTGTAGGGCATATCCTGCTAGGTGTTCCTGCAAAATAATATTGTAGTAATCGAAAGTGACCGTTAGTATAAGGATCACCTCAATGTCCCATGATCCTGATCCTGAGGTCCGGCTGAGGATCACTGCCTGCCAAAGAAATAAGGATCACTGGTCAGGATCACGTATAAGGATCATTTATAGTAAAATCCAGCCCCAACAATTGCCCCCAAAATATAAGGAGTTAATTGTAAATAGATGAGTTTATATTTTGTTTTGAGCTTATCTCCAACGGGCGATCCGGGTTACTAGCCGTTACATATGGACTAGCCGTTGTGATATTTACGTCACTGATGTGACGATCCCTGCAAATCATCATTATAAATAGGAGATAGGGTTAGGATCATTTTGTATTTAAATTCGAAGTATCTCCCTTTATAACCATCATTGAAGACTCTTGATCAGGTATCATCTTCCTCTTTCTCTTCTTTGCTCTGTTCTTTCGTGCTTTTACTCTGTTTTTTGTTCAAAATATGCTGCTCCGTAATTCTCCGCACAAGAGTCCCAAGAAGGAGAGTCCCTTAAAGAGCCAAGGAATTATCAAGGATTCTCTCGTGGAGAGATGCTGCTTTACTGATGTCCACATAGACAAGATTCGCCATTGTTTCCCAGCGAATGTTGTTTTCAAACCCTTTGATCCTACTGCTTTGAGCGATCTTGTCTCAGATGTCTGGGTGGCTTTTCCTGCTACTCCCTTCCTCATTGGGTATTCATATCCTTTTCCGATGTTCACCCAATCTTTCTTTTCTCTTACCGGCATCTCATATATCCAAGCTATGCCGATGATCTGGAGGGTTCTATATACCTTCGAGAGGATCATCGAGCAAGAAGGGATTGATCTGGGGATGGCAGAGCTGGCCGAGCTCTATGATCTTACTACGTTTGGTTCTCACCGGTACTTGTTGAAACGGAAATCTGGGGAGGATCACCCTATCTTCAAAGTTACCAAGAATGATAAAAACTGGAAACGTCGGTTTTTCTTTGTTAAGAGGGATTCCATCCCGGATGGGAAGGATCTGCCCGAGGAATGGGCCACTCATGGTAGGGTAGAGGATCCTTGAAGGATCACTATCAGTCCTGTCTCGTATGATGAGGATCACTGATGTCTTTTCTTTATTGTTTTTCTATGCAGCTATCTCCGTTGCTCATCTGAAGTTAACCCCTGCTGCGAAAGAGAGAGTGTTAGCTTTTAAAAAGCTTGATCCTGAAGTTAGGAGCTTCCAAGTCATTATCCAAGATTCTCAAGAGATATCCTCTGCATCTGCCACGATGTCAAGTAAGTATCCTCATAGAAAGTTAGTTTTATGTAAAAATATTTAATTTTAGAAGGGAACTTATCTTGTTTTTTGAATTGTGTAGGTGCTGGAAAATCTGCCAGGTCCGTTAAATCTGCCTCCAAGTTTGGGATTAGTGACCTTGCCAATGTCACCTCCTCAAAGAAGAAAGCTTCTGCTGCCAGCCCTTCAGTCTCAGCTCCTAAAGCGTCCATTCGGGGTAAGGGAAAAAAGAGGAAAGCCTCTGATGAACTCCAAGGATTCCCTCTCCTTCGTCAGCAATTTCTTGACTATGTGAACGAGGTGAGGATCACTGCCCCTGTTGGTTATCTAGTATCTTTCGAGGATCACCTGATTCCGAGCTTGTCTTTATTTCTTTTGTTTGCAGAAACTTGCTGAGATTGAAACTTATCTTGGCAATGTTGAGGACCAGGAGAGCCAGATTGCCGATCTTCAGCAAATGGGTGTGTTGAAGGATCTCAAGATAGCGGATCTTGAGAAGGAACTCCAGGCCACCAAGGATGAAGCTGCTCAGAGGCTGATTGACATGGATAATGAGAAGCAGGAGATCATCCAGGATGCCAAGGTCTCTGCCGCAACTGCTATGTACAAGATACAACTACAAATGGCTGCGGAGGCTCAGGATCCTGCCTTTGACAAGAGCTCATGGGATGTTGAAGGTTGGAAGGCAAGGCTGGTGGACTTGGATGATGAGGAGGATGCTGAGGATATCCCAAGGCTGGAGGGAGGTGATGCTGGCAAGGATCAAGGTGAAGATGCTGGTGGAGATGGAGCAGCGGAGAAGTAAGCTGCATGATTGGGCGATGATGGATATTGTTGACTAGGCCGGAGCCCAATTTTTTAGGTTTTTGGTAGTGGTTTGTGGTTGATGGTTTGTGAACAATTATGGCCTGTAACGTTAAACAATAGTTTCTTAGGTTTAAGGATCCTGGATCCTTCGAACAATAGGTAGGATTACACATGGTGGAGGGATCCTCTGTTTGGGGGATGAAGCCGTTGTGATCCTGCCGCCTTTTAATTTCCCTGCAATACTTTTGAACCTATTATCATGGACACCCTTTACCTACCCCAGCGGACGGGCCACGTATTGCTGGTAGATGCTTTGGGTAGGTAATTTTGACAACTTTTTTGAAAGGGTTAAAGATCCTTTTGTTTAATAAATAAAATCTTAAACTTTTGTCGCTTATCTTGTGTTATTATCCTTTATGATTTTCAATTGTTTTGACACATGTTTGTTTGAAAAGTTGAGCAAATTATGTTTAAGAAATTTAGGATATGATCCTGGATCAAATATCCTATAATCGAAAGTTTTCAAGATAGTTTATTTTAAGGATCATAGGTTCAGTTGTCAAGGTCTAAAGGTTATTCAAATGAATAATGAAATTAAAAGTAGTTAAGGATCATACCTGAGGATCCGAGTTAGGATCCTAACCTTTAATCAGGATAACCATAAGTAAAAATCTTAATGAACAATAAGGATTAAGGATCCTTAATTGTTTAACTTCGAAAACCTGAAAAATGGAGTATAACTTGGGACTAAGCCAATATAAAAGATAAGTTAGTAACTAGGGACAAGCCCAAAGGATAGCTGAGAATGATCCCAAAGGATTACTGGGGACAAGCCCAAAAAGATAACTGGGGACAAGCCCAAAGAATCACTGGGGATGATCCCGGAGGATCACTGGGGACAAGCCCAAAAAGATAACTGGGGACAAGCCCAAAGAATCACTGGGGATGATCCCGGAGGATCATTGGGGACAAGCCCAAAAAGATAACTGGGGAGAAACCCAAAGGATCGTATGTAAACTGGAGTATGGCCCTTTCTGGCAACTATCCAAACTTAGTGACATGAAAATGTCAAAACCTTAGCTAACGTGAAAACGTTAGAAACCTTAGGAACGGATGTATGGTGCGTCCACCATTATACGTAGGATCCCAAGTATAGCCAGTACGATGAGGTCGCCAGCCCCGAAAATGGGTACTGATCCCAAAGACATGAACTATATCAGGATCATCGTGCGCTGCTGGCGGAAACTGGGGATAATCCCAAAGATAACTGGGGTTGTACCCAAGGATCTGTGGTGCTTTTGGAGATCTTTGACGATTTGCTGAAGATACCTGAACTATCATAACTCAAATGGTTTGTGAGTAGAGGATGAAGGATACATGATCCTTATCCTTAGGCAAGAAGTAAGAAAATGCAATAGTTTTAGGATAAGCATATTACCAGAGTAAGGATCATCGATATCTCCAGGATCCTTCAAGGATACTTCAATGTAAGGATCACATGCAGGAAGGATCATGTTCACATGAAATATTTCTTTAAGTGAACAGCATTCCAGGCTCTAGGTAACAAGTTTCCTTCCATGGTTAGCAACCTGTATGCCCCCTTTCCTGCTTCAGCTTCAATCAAGTAGGGACCTTCCCATTTTGGTGCTAGCTTCCCGTCAGCAGGATTGATAGTATTTTGAAATGCTTTTCTCAACACCATATCTCCGACTTGGAACTTCCTTATCCTGACATTTTTGTTGTAGGCACCAGCCATCCTTTGTTGGTAGCTTGCCATCCTTATCCTAGCTAGATCCCTGATTTCCTCAATAGTATCCAAATCCTGAGCTAGGATTGCAGCATTTTCTTCAGGATCACGAGCACTTGTTCTAGCAGTTGGGATCACCATTTCTGTTGGGATCACTGCTTCTGCCCCAAATACTAAAGAGAAAGGTGTTTGGCCAGTGGCATTCTTGGGAGTTGTCCTATCAGCCCATAGCACATAAGGTAACTCCTCTGCCCATTTTCCTTTCTTGGATCCTAGCTTCTTCTTCAGATTGTTGATGATGATCTTGTTGGATGATTCTGCTTGACCATTGGCTTGTGGATGAACTGGTGTTGATGTTATCATCTTGATTCCCCAACTGTCACAAAAGTTAGTGGTTCTGCTTCCAATGAATTGGGAGCCATTATTGTTTTGGTCAAAAATCACACAAAGATAATGTAACCAAACTTTATGTAAACGGGGTATGATGCTTGGTTAGCTATGAAAGTAAAGGATCACTTCTGTGATAAAGATACAAAGACACAATGATTTATACGAGGAAAAAGCCCTTGATCAATGTATGATCTCCGGCATAAAAAACCTCGGGTGATGGCAACTACCGATCACCAACTTCAATATAATAAAAATGTAGTTACAACTTCGGATAGTAATGAGCTGAGTACAAGGATCACTGAGTGTCTAAGTGTTCGAGAGTTGTGTCGTATGTTGTGTGTGTTCTTCCGAATGAGGAAGATGGGTATTTATACATGTGTAGGTAACTTATTTTAGGTAGATAGACCACTAATCAGCTCATTACCCCTTTAGAAATAAAGATAATCTAGCCTAAATTGCTGCCCATTAATCAAGCTAAGTTTCCATATCCGGTACAACGTCTATCTCCAATTTAGCTCTTGCCATATTTGTGAAAACGCGTCCCTGGATCATGATGTGTAGGGCATATCCTGCTAGGTGTTCCTGCAAAATAATATTGTAGTAATCGAAAGTGACCGTTAGTATAAGGATCACCTCAATGTCCCATGATCCTGATCCTGAGGTCCGGCTGAGGATCACTGCCTGCCAAAGAAATAAGGATCACTGGTCAGGATCACGTATAAGGATCATTTATAGTAAAATCCAGCCCCAACAATTGCCCCCAAAATATAAGGAGTTAATTGTAAATAGATGAGTTTATATTTTGTTTTGAGCTTATCTCTAACGGGCGATCCGGGTTACTAGCCGTTACATATGGACTAGCCGTTGTGATATTTACGTCACTGATGTGACGATCCCTGCAAATCATCATTATAAATAGGAGATAGGGTTAGGATCATTTTGTATTTAAATTCGAAGTATCTCCCTTTATAACCATCATTGAAGACTCTTGATCAGGTATCATCTTCCTCTTTCTCTTCTTTGCTCTGTTCTTTCGTGCTTTTACTCTGTTTTTTGTTCAAAATATGCTGCTCCGTAATTCTCCGCACAAGAGTCCCAAGAAGGAGAGTCCCTTAAAGAGCCAAGGAATTATCAAGGATTCTCTCGTGGAGAGATGCTGCTTTACTGATGTCCACATAGACAAGATTCGCCATTGTTTCCCAGCGAATGTTGTTTTCAAACCCTTTGATCCTACTGCTTTGAGCGATCTTGTCTCAGATGTCTGGGTGGCTTTTCCTGCTACTCCCTTCCTCATTGGGTATTCATATCCTTTTCCGATGTTCACCCAATCTTTCTTTTCTCTTACCGGCATCTCATATATCCAAGCTATGCCGATGATCTGGAGGGTTCTATATACCTTCGAGAGGATCATCGAGCAAGAAGGGATTGATCTGGGGATGGCAGAGCTGGCCGAGCTCTATGATCTTACTACGTTTGGTTCTCACCGGTACTTGTTGAAACGGAAATCTGGGGAGGATCACCCTATCTTCAAAGTTACCAAGAATGATAAAAACTGGAAACGTCGGTTTTTCTTTGTTAAGAAGGATTCCATCCCGGATGGGAAGGATCTGCCCAAAGAATGGGCCACTCATGGTAGGGTAGAGGATCCTCGAAGGATCACTATCAGTTCTGTCTCATATGATGAGGATCACTGATGTCTTTTTTTTTTTTTGTCTTTTTATGCAGCTATCTCCGTTGCTCACTTAAAATTGACCCCTGCTGCCAAAGAGAGAGTGTTAGCTTTCAAGAAGCTTGATCCTGAAGTTCGAAGCTTCCAGATTATTGTCCAAGATTCTCAAGAGATATCCTCTGCGTCTGCCACAATGTCAAGTAAGTATCCTCATAAAAAATAAGTTTTATGTGAAAGTATTTAATTTAACAAGGGAACTTATCTTGTTTTTGAATTGTGTAGGTGCCGGAAAATCTGCCAGGTCTGTTAAATCTGCCTCCAAGTTTGGGATTAGTGACCTTGCCAATGTCACCTCCTCAAAGAAGAAAGCTTCTGCTGCCAGCCCTTCAGTCTCAGCTCCTAAAGGGTCCATTCGGGGTAAGGGAAAAAAGAGGAAAGCCTCTGATGAACTCCAAGGATTCCCTCTCCTTCGTCAGCAATTTCTTGACTATGTGAACGAGGTGAGGATCACTGCCCCTGTTGGTTATCTAGTATCTTTCGAGGATCACCTGATTCCGAGCTTGTCTTTATTTCTTTTGTTTGCAGAAACTTGCTGAGATTGAAACTTATCTTGGCAATGTTGAGGACCAGGAGAGCCAGATTGCCGATCTTCAGCAAATGGGTGTGTTGAAGGATCTCAAGATAGCGGATCTTGAGAAGGAACTCCAGGCCACCAAGGATGAAGCTGCTCAGAGGCTGATTGACATGGATAATGAGAAGCAGGAGATCATCCAGGATGCCAAGGTCTCTGCCGCAACTGCTATGTACAAGATACAACTACAAATGGCTGCGGAGGCTCAGGATCCTGCCTTTGACAAGAGCTCATGGGACGTGGAGGGTTGGAAGGCAAGGTTGGCGGACCTGGAGGATGAGGATGAGACTGAGGAGATTCCCATGCTGGAAGGCGGTGATGCTGATAAGGATCAGGGTGGAGAAGCTGGTGGTGATGGAGCAGTGAAGAAGTAAGCTGCATGATTGGGCGATGATGGATATTGTTGACTAGGCCGGAGCCCAATTTTTTAGGATTGGTAGTGGTCTTTTGTGGTTGTTGATGTTTGAAACAATTATGGTTTGTAATCTTTGGACAATAGTTTCTTAGGGTTAAGGATCCTGGATCCTTTGAACAATAGGTAGGATTACACATGGTGGAGGGATCCTCTGTTTGGGGGATGAAGCCGTTGTGATCCTGCCGCCTTTTAATTTCCCTGCAATACTTTTGAACCTATTATCATGGACACCCTTTACCTACCCCAGCGGACGGGCCACGTATTGCTGGTAGAAGCTTTGGGTAGGTAATTTTGACAACTTTTTGAAAGGGTTAAAGATCCTTTTGTTTAATAAATAAAATCTTAAACTTTTGTCGCTTATCTTGTGTTATTATCCTTTTTGATTTTCAATTGTTTTGACACATGTTTGTTTAAAAAGTTGAGCAAATTATGTTTAAGAAATTTAGGATATGATCCTGGATCAAATATCCTATAATCGAAAGTTTTCAAGATAGTTTATTTTAAGGATCATAGGTTCAGTTGTCAAGGTCTAAAGGTTATTCAAATGAAATTAAAAGTAGTTAAGGATCATACCTGAGGGTCCAAGTTTGGATCCTAACCTTTAATCGGAACAACCGTAGGTAAAACTTTAATGGATAATAAGGATTAAGGATCCTTAATCGTTTAACTTCGAAAACCTGAAAAAATGGAATATAACTTGGGACTAAGCCAATATAAAAGATAAGTTAGTAATTGGGGACAAGCCCAAAGGATAACTGAGAATGATCCCAGAGGATCACTGGGGACAAGCCCAAAGGATAACTGGGGATGATCCCGGAGGATCACTGGGGACAAGCCCAAAGGATAACTGGGGATGATCCCGGAGGATCACTGGGGACAAGCCCAAAGGATAACTGGGGACAAGCCCAAAGGATCGTGTGTAAACTGGAGTATGGCCCTTTCTGGCAACTATCCAAACTTAGTGACATGAAAATGTCAAAACCTTAGCTAACGTGAAAACGTTAGAAACCTTAGGAACGGATGTATGGTGCGTCCACCATTATACGTAGGATCCCAAGTATAGCCAGTACGATGAGGTCGCCAGCCCCGAAAATGGGTACTGATCCCAAAGACATGAACTATATCAGGATCATCGTGCGCTGCTGGCGGAAACTGGGGATAATCCCAAGGATAACTGGGGTTGTACCCAAGGATCTGTGGTGCTTTTGGAGATCTTTGACGATTTGCTGAAGATGCCTGAACTATCATAACTCAAATGGTTTGTGAGTAGAGGATGAAGGATACATGATCCTTATCCTTAGGCAAAAAGTAAGAAAATGCAATAGTTTTAGGATAAGCATATTACCAGAATGAGGATCATCAATGGCACTGGGATCCTTCAAGGATACTCCAATGTAAGGATCACATGCATGAAGGATCATGTTCACATGAAATATTTCTTTAAGTGAACAGCATTCCATGCTCTTGGCAACAAGTTCCCTTCCATGGTTAGCAGCCTGTATGCCCCCTTTCCTGCTTCGGCTTCAATTAAGTAGGGACCTTCCCATTTTGGTGCTAGCTTCCCGTCAGCAGGATTAATAGTATTTTGAAATGCTTTTCTTAATACCATATCTCCGACTTGGAACTTCCTTATCCTGACATTTTTGTTGTAGGCACCAGCCATTCTTTGTTGGTAGCTTGCCATCCTTATTCTGGCTAGATTCCTGATTTCCTCAATAGTATCCAAATCCTGAGCTAGAGTTGCAGCATTTTCTTCAGGATCACGAGTACTTGTTCTAGCAGTTGGGATCACCATTTCTGTTGGGATCACTGCTTCTGCCCCAAATACTAAAGAGAAAGGTGTTTGACCAGTGGCGTTTTTGGGAGTTGTCCTATCAGCCCATAGCACATAAGGCAATTCTTCTGCCCATTTCCCTTTCTTGGATCCTAGCTTTTTCTTCAGATTGTTGATGATGATCTTATTGGATGATTCTGCTTGACCATTGGCTTGTGGATGAACTGGTGTTGATGTTATCATCTTGATTCCCCAACTGTCACAAAAGTTAGTGGTTCTCCTTCCAATGAATTGAGAACCATTATCACATATAATTTCAGAGGGAATGCCAAATCTGGTTATAATGTTTCTTTTGATAAAGGATATAACTTCCTTCTCTCTGACTTGAGCAAAGGCTTCAGCTTCTATCCACTTGGAGAAATAGTCAGTCATGGCAAGCATAAATACTTTTCCACCAGGTGCTTTAGGAAGCTTGCCAACTATATCCATTCCCCATCTCATGAATGGCCAAGAGGATGG
Source organism: Helianthus annuus (assembly GCF_002127325.2). Classification (NCBI taxonomy): domain Eukaryota; kingdom Viridiplantae; phylum Streptophyta; class Magnoliopsida; order Asterales; family Asteraceae; genus Helianthus; species Helianthus annuus. The sequence goes on from NC_035445.2 coordinate 4,135,140, forward strand.
TATGGGGTGTAGTAATTCAGCTGGTTGGTGAAGGATATTGCTATGTCTTTGGCAAGGATCACATTTCTTAGCATACTCTATAGCATCCCTTTTCATGGTTGGCCAGTAGTATCCTGTTCTAAGGATCCTTGAGAATAATGCCCTGCCCCCAGTGTGGTTTCCACAATCTCCTTCGTGGAAGTCTCTCAACACTTCTTCAATTTCAGGATCTTCAATACATCTTAAATATGGTCCTGCAAGGGATCGTTTATATAGCACATTATTTAAGATTGCAAATTGAGATACCTTAATCCTGAAAGCTCTAGGATTTTCTCCCGTAGGAATCTCCCCATGTTGCAAGTATCTCATGATTGGCGAGATCCATGATCCTGAATAAGATTGGGTTTCTTCACTAGGGATCATTGCAGTATCCTCTTCTATTTCCATGGCCACCTGGTTTTCAATAGCAGGAGCCAGGATATGGATGATAGGGATACTTATATCTTCTGGAATCTTCAAGGATGATCCTAGGTTGGCCAATGCATCAGCTTCCGTGTTATCCTCCCTTGGTACCTGTGTTAAGCTAAAAGAAACAAAAGAGAGTGCCAATTCTTTGACTATCTCTAAATATTTGGTTAGTTTTTCACCTTTAACAGCATAGGATCCATTAAAGTGATTGGTGATCAATAATGAATCTACATATACTTCGAGATATCTTACCCCCATATCCTTAGCAATCTGTAAGCCAGCAATTAAGGCTTCATACTCAGCCTCATTGTTAGTTGCTTGGAACTCACAGGCTATGGAGTGGGGTATTATGTCCCCCTGTGGCGATTTTAGTAGGATCCCTAGCCCTGTGCCTTTGATGTTTGAGGATCCGTCAGTGTGTAGGATCCAAGGATCCTTGGTCTCATCCAGCTGCTGGACCTCCAATTCTGCTTCCTTTTGTAGATCACTACTGAAATCAGCCACAAAGTCAGCTAGTGCTTGAGATTTAATGGCTGTTCTTGGTTCGTATCTTATATCATGGGCACTAAGCTTCACTGCCCACTTAGCCATTCTCCCTGACATATCCGGTTTCCTGAGGACATTCTTAATTGGAAAATTAGTTTTAACAATAATAGTATGAGTTTCAAAATAATGCCTTAACTTCGTGGATGCCATGATTAATGCAAGGATGAGTTTTTCGAGGTGTGAGTACCTGGATTCGGCATCAAGTAGACTTTTACTTACATAGTAGATAGGATATTGTGTACCTTCGTGATCCTTAACAAGGACAGCACTTACAGCGGTTGAGGATACCGCCAGATATAAGGATAACACATCTCCTTTTTCCGGTTTTGCTAATGCTGGTGCTGAGGACATATACTCTTTTAGGGCTTGTAAAGCATTCTCATGCTTCTCAGTCCATTCGAACTTCTTATTCTTCCTTAGGATATCGTAGAATTCTTTGCACTTTTCTGAGGATTTCGATATGAACCTGTTCAAAGCTGCTATCCTGCCTGTTAGTCTTTGAACATCCTTGGCATTGGCAGGAGATTTGATATTTATTAATGCTTTGATTTGTTCCGGGCTTGCTTCAATGCCCCTCTGGGTTACCATGTATCCTAAGAACTTTCCTGCCTTAACACCAAAATGGCATTTTGAAGGATTAAGTTTCATGTTGTAACTATCAAGGATATCGAATGCTTCTTCCAAGTCCCTTAGGTGATCCTCAGCTTTCTTTGACTTGACCACCATATCATCTATGTACACCTCCATAGTTTTTCCAATTTGATCTTTGAACATCATATTTACCAGCCTTTGATATGTTGCACCTGCATTTCTTAGTCCAAAAGGCATGGCAATATAACAATATAAACCGGTTGGGGTCATAAAGGCTGTATCCTCTTGGTCAGATGGTTCCATCTGGATTTGTTGGAATCCAGATGATGCATCCATAAAAGTTAACAGTTCATGCCCCGCTGTTGCATCCACCATGGAGTCAATGTGGGGTAATGGGAAAGGATCCTTGGGACATGCCTTATTCAAATCAGTGAAATCGACACATACCCTCCACTTTCCGTTTTTCTTTTGGACAACAACCACATTGGCTAACCATTTAGGATACTTTACCTCTCTGATCATACCTGCTCGAAGTAGTCTCTCTACTTCTTCTTGGATAATGGCATTCCTTTCTGGTGCAAACTTCCTCCTTTTTTGATGGATCGGCTTGATAGACCTGTCAATGCCAAGTTTGTGAGTAATAATATTCTTAGATATACCTGTCATATCTTCATGCTTCCAAGCAAAGGTAGATTTTCTTCTTTTGAGGAAGGATATCATATCTTCTTTCATTTTGCCAAGGATCCCTGATCCGATATAGATTTTTGATTCAGGATCACTAGGATCCAAGAGGATTTCATCTACATCTTGTTCCCTCGCCTCCAAGACGTTCCTCGGAGGATACTGTAATTGCTATTGCTCCCTTGGCTTCGAGGTTGGCTTCATGGATGAGGTATAGCAATCCTTAGCCTCTTGCTGATCACTGTCGATCTTGATTATCCCCCATGGGCTAGGGAGCTTCACACATTGGTGGTAGGTAGATGGAACTGCTTTCATGTCATGTATCCAAGGCCTGCCAAGGATAACGTTGCAACAAGATAAACAGTCAATAACACAAAATTTTTGGTAATTATGTAATCCTTCCACGTAGATTGGGAGTTTGATGTCCCCCAGAGTTTTCTTCGTTTCTCCACTGAATCCTACAAGCACGGAGGATCTTGGTGTGATGTCTGATTCTGGGATTCCCATCTTCTTCAAGACATCAAGCTGGATTATGTTCACTGAGCTCCCTCCATCGATAAGGATCCTGCGGACAAAATGGTTAGAAATAAAGAGAGTGATAACTAAACTATCATGATGAGGATCCTGGATGTTAACGCGATCATCCTCATCAAATGTTATCATCTTTCCTTCTGAGACGCTTGAGGTTCTAATAGGCCTTTCTCCATTATCCATTTTTGATTCTTTTGCATGTCTTTTGGCCGCTGAGAAGGATGTTCCACAAATGTCTGATCCTCCGGATATAAAGTTGATCACTTGTGCATTTGCCGGAGGTGCTGGGGCTTTTTCGGGGATCCTTTCAGGATCCTGGGTCCTTTGCTTTTTTCTCCCCAGCAATTCTTTTAGATGCCCCTTGCTTAGCAGGTATCCAATTTCTTTTCTTAAGGCTATGCAATCTTCAGTCAGATGGCCGAAATCCTCATGGTATGCACACCATTTGGACTTGTCTTTAGTCCCAGATGGTTTATCATTCTTCCTGGGCCACCTAGCTTTTTCACCTAGATTCTGCATTGCAAGGATTAGTTCATGATTATCAACGGAAAAACAATATTCTGAGATTGGAGGATATTCTTCATCATCCTCTTCTTGGTCGACAGCATGCACATTCTTGTTCTCGTTTCTATGGTAGGATTTGAACTTGTTGTTTTTGAAGGAGGATCCTTGCTTATCTTGTTTTGAGGATCCTACTTGTCTCTCCTGGATCCTCTTGTCATCCTCTAGCCGGATAAACCTGAGTGCTCGAGTTCTTACTTCATCTAAATTCCTGCAAGGTGTCATAACAAGATCATCATAGAATAATGAATCCTTAAGAAGTCCCATTTTGAAGGCTTCAACAGCCGTAGCCATATCCAAGTTGGGAATATCCAAGGATTCTTTACTAAATTTAGTTATATAATCCCTTAATGATTCATTATTATTTTGAGTTATCCTGTACAAATCACTAGTTAATTTTTCAAATTTTCTACTACAAGAGAATTGGTTATTGAATAAATTAACTAAATTAGCAAATGAAGTAATAGAGTAAGGGGGAAGACTTAGCAGCCACTTAACAGCTGATCCAGTTAGAGTGGATCCAAATCCTTTACATAGGCATGCTTCCTTCAACTTTTCTGGGATAGGATTGATTTCCATCCTTTCCCTGTATTGTGCTATATGCTCCTCTGGATCCGTTGTGCCATCATACAGCTTCATGGTAGGGATATGGAACCTTTTGGGCACCTCTGCATCACAAATTGCTGGTGCAAAGCGTGATACCTTGTGGCTTCCATCTGCAATCTCTGGGATAGGTTTGACTACCCCTGGAACACTTGAGATCATGTCCTTTAGTTTCTGTAATTCCCTGGCCATAGCGTGATTGGTACCTGTATCCTGCATGTTAGTGATAGGATAATTATTTAAAGTGTTACCTCCCATTGGGTTCAAGTTAGGGAATCCATATTGCTGGGATTCTGGAATAACGGAGGGACCAGTGGAAGCAATGGTCTGCATTGGAATGAAGTCCCCTTGATGGACATCTAGACTCCCTGTTTGCAAACTTTTTAGGGATCCTGGCATCTGTAAGGATCCTGGTATCTGGGATGATCCTGGAACGAAGGAGGATCCTTGAACCTGGGATGATCCTGGAATAAAGGAGGATCCTTGGCCCTGGAATGATCCTGGGATAAAGTAGGATCCTTGAAACTGCTGTGCCCCCGGATAGGCTCCTGGATTCATGAAGGATCCCATATACTGAGGATAGGATCCTGCTGGCTGAAAATACGAGCCCGATGTCTGAGTCATTGCTGCTGACTTGAGATGTAATCCTCTCGTTTCCCCTGTGATCTGTACGTCTGGGATCCCTGATGGCTGAGAGGTGACCATTGGAGTCTCAAAACTCAAGGATTTTGGCATCAGTGGGGAATGATCCTCTGCCGCTTTCTTTTGTCTTTTGAGATCTCCAATCTCCCTGAGGATCCTGTCATTAGTTTCATCCTGCCGCTGCATACGATCCTTCATCTGCAAAATTAAAGCAAACACATCACTAGTACTGGGAATAGAAGAATTCATAGCAGAAGAAGATGGAGGTTTAGAGAAAGAAGGGGTTGGTCTCTTCTCAGCATTTCTCTGGGATCCTGCCGGTGGAGGAGGTAGGGTGGTTTGTGCTGAGGTGACTGCAGACATCGCCGTGGAGGTGTTCTTCAATGATGAAGCCATGTAACTCTTTGAAATGATTTCGAACAAAAGATTTTCTTTATGAATGAAGCACCAATTGCCCCACGGTGGGCGCCAAACTGTTTTGGTCAAAAATCACACAAAGATAATGTAACCAAACTTTATGTAAACGGGGTATGATGCTTGGTTAGCTATGAAAGTAAAGGATCACTTCTGTGATAAAGATACAAAGACACAATGATTTATACGAGGAAAAAGCCCTTGATCAATGTATGATCTCCGGCATAAAAAACCTCGGGTGATGGCAACTACCGATCACCAACTTCAATATAATAAAAATGTAGTTACAACTTCGGATAGTAATGAGCTGGGTACAAGGATCACTGAGTGTCTAAGTGTTCGAGAGTTGTGTCGTATGTTGTGTGTGTTCTTCCGAATGAGGAAGATGGGTATTTATACATGTGTAGGTAACTTATTTTAGGTAGATAGACCACTAATCAGCTCATTACCCCTTTAGAAATAAAGATAATCTAGCCTAAATTGCTGCCCATTAATCAAGCTAAGTTTCCATATCCGGTACAACGTCTATCTCCAATTTAGCTCTTGCCATATTTGTGAAAACGCGTCCCTGGATCATGATGTGTAGGGCATATCCTGCTAGGTGTTCCTGCAAAATAATATTGTAGTAATCGAAAGTGACCGTTAGTATAAGGATCACCTCAATGTCCCATGATCCTGATCCTGAGGTCCGGCTGAGGATCACTGCCTGCCAAAGAAATAAGGATCACTGGTCAGGATCACGTATAAGGATCATTTATAGTAAAATCCAGCCCCAACAATTATCACATACAATTTCAGAGGGAATGCCAAATCTAGTTATAATGTTTCTTTTAATGAAGGATATGACTTCCTTTTCTCTGACTTGAGCGAAGGCTTCAGCTTCTATCCACTTGGAAAAATAGTCAGTCATGGCAAGCATAAATACTTTTCCACCAGGTGCTTTAGGGAGCTTGCCAACTATATCCATTCCCCATCTCATGAATGGCCAAGAGGATGGTATGGGGTGTAGTAATTCAGCTGGCTGATGGAGGATATTACTATGTCTTTGGCAAGGATCACACTTCTTAGCATACTCTACAGCATCCCTTTTCATGGTTGGCCAGTAGTATCCTGTTCTAAGGATCCTCGAGAATAATGCCCTGCCCCCAGTGTGGTTTCCACAATCTCCTTCATGGAAGTCTCTCAACACTTCTTCAATTTCAGGATCCTCAATACATCTTAAATATGGTCCTGCAAGGGATCGTTTATACAGCATGTTATTTAAGATTGTAAATTGAGATACCTTGATCCTGAAAGCTCTAGGATTTTCTCCCATTGGGATCTCTCCATTTTGCAAGTATCTCATGATTGGTGAGATCCATGATCCTGAATAAGATTGGGCTTCTTCACTAGGGATCATTGCAGTATCCTCTTCTATTTCCATGGCCACCTGATTTTCAATAGCAGGAGCCAGGATATGGATGATAGGGATACTTATATCTTCTGGAATCTTCAAGGATGATCCTAAGTTGGCCAATGCATCGGCTTCCGTGTTCTCCTCCCTTGGTACCTGTGTTAAGCTAAAAGAAACAAAAGAGAGTGCCAATTCTTTGACTATCTCTAAATATTTGGTTAGTTTTTCACCTTTAACAGCATAGGATCCGTTAAAGTGATTAGTGATCAATAATGAATCTACATATACGTTAAGATACTTTACCCCCATATCCTTAGCGATTTGTAAGCCAGCAATTAGGGCTTCATACTCAGCCTCATTGTTAGTTGCCTGGAACTCACAAGCTATGGAGTGGGGTATTATGTCCCCCTGTGGCGATTTTAGTAGGATCCCTAGCCCTGTGCCTTTGATATTTGAGGATCCGTCAGTGTGTAGGATCCAAGGATCCTTGGTCTCATCCAGCTGTTGGACCTCCAATTCTGCTTCCTTTTGTAGATCACTACTGAAATCAGCCACAAAGTCAGCTAATGCTTGAGATTTAATGGCTGTTCTTGGTTCGTATCTTATATCATGGGCACTAAGCTTCACTGCCCACTTAGCCATTCTTCCTGACATATCCGGTTTCCTGAGGACATTCTTAATTGGAAAATTAGTTTTAACAACAATAGTATGGGTTTCAAAATAATGCCTTAACTTAGTGGATGCCATGATTAATGCAAGGATAAGTTTTTCGAGGTGTGAGTACCTGGATTCGGCATCAAGCAAACTTTTACTTACATAGTAGATAGGATATTGTGTACCTTCATGATCCTTGACGAGGACTGCACTTACAGCAGTTGAGGATACCGCTAGGTATAAGGATAATACATCTCCTTTTTCCGGTTTTGCTAATGCTGGTGCTGAGGACATATATTCTTTTAGGGCTTGTAAAGCATTTTCATGCTTCTCAGTCCATTCGAACTTCTTATTCTTCCTTAGGATATCGTAGAATTCTTTGCACTTTTCTGAGGATTTCGATATGAACCTGTTCAAAGCTGCTATCCTGCCTGTTAGTCTTTGAACATCCTTGGCATTGGCAGGAGATTTGATATTTATTAATGCTTTGATTTGTTCCGGGCTTGCTTCAATGCCCCTCTGGGTTACCATGTATCCTAAGAACTTTCCTGCCTTAACACCAAAATGGCATTTTGAAGGATTAAGTTTCATGTTGTAACTATCAAGGATATCGAATGCTTCTTCCAAGTCCCTTAGGTGATCCTCAGCTTTCTTTGACTTGACCACCATATCATCTATATACACCTCCATAGTTTTTCCAATTTGATCTTTGAACATCATATTTACCAGCCTTTGATATGTTGCACCTGCATTTCTTAGTCCAAAAGGCATGGCAATATAACAATATAAACCGGTTGGGGTCATAAAGGCTGTATCCTCTTGGTCAGATGGTTCCATCTGGATTTGTTGGAATCCAGATGATGCATCCATAAAAGTTAACAGTTCATGCCCCGCTGTTGCATCCACCATGGAGTCAATGTGGGGTAATGGGAAAGGATCCTTGGGACATGCCTTATTCAAATCAGTGAAATCGACACATACCCTCCACTTTCCGTTTTTCTTTTGGACAACAACCACATTGGCTAACCATTTAGGATACTTTACCTCTCTGATCATACCTGCTCGAAGTAGTCTCTCTACTTCTTCTTGGATAATGGCATTCCTTTCTGGTGCAAACTTCCTCCTTTTTTGATGGATTGGCTTGATAGACCTGTCAATGCCAAGTTTGTGAGTAATAATATCCTTAGATATACCTGTCATATCTTCATGTTTCCAAGCAAAGGTAGATTTTCTTCTTTTGAGGAAGGATATCATGTCTTCTTTCATCTTGCCAAGGATCCCTGATCCGATATAGATTTTCGATTCAGGATCACTAGGATCCAAGAGGATTTCATCTACATCTTGTTCCCTTGCCTCCAAGACGTTCCTCGGAGGATACTGTAATTGCTATTGCTCCCTTGGCTTCGAGGTTGGCTTCAAGGATGAGGTATAGCAATCCTTAGCTTCTTGCTGGTCACTGTCGATCTTGATTATCCCCCATGGGCTAGGGAGCTTCACACATTGATGGTAGGTAGATGGAACTGCTTTCATGTCATGTATCCAAGGCCTGCCAAGGATAACGTTGCAACAAGATAAACAGTCAATAACACAAAATTTTTGGTAATTATGTAATCCTTCCACGTAGATTGGGAGTTTGATGTCCCCCAGAGTTTTCTTCGTTTCTCCACTGAATCCTACAAGCACGGAGGATCTTGGTGTGATGTCTGATTCTGGGATTCCCATCTTCTTCAAGACATCAAGCTGGATTATGTTCACTGAGCTCCCTCCATCGATAAGGATCCTGCGGACAAAATGGTTAGAAATAAAGAGAGTGATAACTAAACTATCATGATGAGGATCCTGGATGTTAACGCGATCATCCTCATCAAATGTTATCATCTTTCCTTCTGAGACGCTTGAGGTTCTAATAGGCCTTTCTCCATTATCCATTTTTGATTCTTTTGCATGTCTTTTGGCCGCTGAGAAGGATGTTCCACAAATGTCTGATCCTCCGGATATAAAGTTGATCACTTGTGCATTTGCCGGAGGTGCTGGGGCTTTTTCGGGGATCCTTTCAGGATCCTGGGTCCTTTGCTTTTTTCTCCCCAGCAATTCTTTTAGATGCCCCTTGCTTAGCAGGTATCCAATTTCTTTTCTTAAGGCTATGCAATCTTCAGTCAGATGGCCGAAATCCTCATGGTATGCACACCATTTGGACTTGTCTTTAGTCCCAGATGGTTTATCATTCTTCCTGGGCCACCTAGCTTTTTCACCTAGATTCTGCATTGCAAGGATTAGTTCATGATTATCAACGGAAAAACAATATTCTGAGATTGGAGGATATTCTTCATCATCCTCTTCTTGGTCGACAGCATGCACATTCTTGTTCTCGTTTCTATGGTAGGATTTGAACTTGTTGTTTTTGAAGGAGGATCCTTGCTTATCTTGTTTTGAGGATCCTACTTGTCTCTCCTGGATCCTCTTGTCATCCTCTAGCCGGATAAACCTGAGTGCTCGAGTTCTTACTTCATCTAAATTCCTGCAAGGTGTCATAACAAGATCATCATAGAATAATGAATCCTTAAGAAGTCCCATTTTGAAGGCTTCAACAGCCGTAGCCATATCCAAGTTGGGAATATCCAAGGATTCTTTACTAAATTTAGTTATATAATCCCTTAATGATTCATTATTATTTTGAGTTATCCTGTACAAATCACTAGTTAATTTTTCAAATTTTCTACTACAAGAGAATTGGTTATTGAATAAATTAACTAAATTAGCAAATGAAGTAATAGAGTAAGGGGGAAGACTTAGCAGCCACTTAAGAGCTGATCCAGTTAGAGTGGATCCAAATCCTTTACATAGGCATGCTTCCTTCAACTTTTCTGGGATAGGATTGATTTCCATCCTTTCCCTGTATTGTGCTATATGCTCCTCTGGATCCGTTGTGCCATCATACAGCTTCATGGTAGGGATATGGAACCTTTTGGGCACCTCTGCATCACAAATTGCTGGTGCAAAGCGTGATACCTTGTGGCTTCCATCTGCAATCTCTGGGATAGGTTTGACTACCCCTGGAACACTTGAGATCATGTCCTTTAGTTTCTGTAATTCCCTGGCCATAGCGTGATTGGTACCTGTATCCTGCATGTTAGTGATAGGATAATTATTTAAAGTGTTACCTCCCATTGGGTTCAAGTTAGGGAATCCATATTGCTGGGATTCTGGAATAACGGAGGGACCAGTGGAAGCAATGGTCTGCATTGGAATGAAGTCCCCTTGATGGACATCTAGACTCCCTGTTTGCAAACTTTTTAGGGATCCTGGCATCTGTAAGGATCCTGGTATCTGGGATGATCCTGGAACGAAGGAGGATCCTTGAACCTGGGATGATCCTGGAATAAAGGAGGATCCTTGGCCCTGGAATGATCCTGGGATAAAGTAGGATCCTTGAAACTGCTGTGCCCCCGGATAGGCTCCTGGATTCATGAAGGATCCCATATACTGAGGATAGGATCCTGCTGGCTGAAAATACGAGCCCGATGTCTGAGTCATTGCTGCTGACTTGAGATGTAATCCTCTCGTTTCCCCTGTGATCTGTACGTCTGGGATCCCTGATGGCTGAGAGGTGACCATTGGAGTCTCAAAACTCAAGGATTTTGGCATCAGTGGGGAATGATCCTCTGCCGCTTTCTTTTGTCTTTTGAGATCTCCAATCTCCCTGAGGATCCTGTCATTAGTTTCATCCTGCCGCTGCATACGATCCTTCATCTGCAAAATTAAAGCAAACACATCACTAGTACTGGGAATAGAAGAATTCATAGCAGAAGAAGATGGAGGTTTAGAGAAAGAAGGGGTTGGTCTCTTCTCAGCATTTCTCTGGGATCCTGCCGGTGGAGGAGGTAGGGTGGTTTGTGCTGAGGTGACTGCAGACATCGCCGTGGAGGTGTTCTTCAATGATGAAGCCATGTAACTCTTTGAAATGATTTCGAACAAAAGATTTTCTTTATGAATGAAGCACCAATTGCCCCACGGTGGGCGCCAAACTGTTTTGGTCAAAAATCACACAAGGATAATGTAACCAAACTTTATGTAAACGGGGTATGATGCTTGGTTAGCTATGAAAGTAAAGGATCACTTCTGTGATAAAGATACAAAGACACAATGATTTATACGAGGAAAAAGCCCTTGATCAATGTATGATCTCCGGCATAAAAAACCTCGGGTGATGGCAACTACCGATCACCAACTTCAATATAATAAAAATGTAGTTACAACTTTGGATGATAATGAGCTGAGTACAAGGATCACTGAGTGTCTAAGTGTTGAGAGTTGTGTCGTATGTTGTGTGTGTTCTTCCGAATGAGGAAGATGGGTATTTATACATGTGTAGGTAACTTATTTTAGGTAGATAGACCACTAATCAGCTCATTACCCCTTTAGAAATAAAGATAATCTAGCCTAAATTGCTGCCCATTAATTAAGCTAAGTTTCCATATCCGGTACAACGTCTATCTCCAATTTAGCTCTTGCCATATTTGTGAAAACGCGTCCCTGGATCATGATGTGTAGGGCATATCCTGCTAGGTGTTCCTGCAAAATAATATTGTAGTAATCGAAAGTGACCGTTAGTATAAGGATCACCTCAATGTCCCATGATCCTGATCCTGAGGTCCGGCTGAGGATCACTGCCTGCCAAAGAAATAAGGATCACTGGTCAGGATCACGTATAAGGATCATTTATAGTAAAATCCAGCCCCAACAGGAAGTTAGCACCAAAATGGGAAGGCCCCTACCTGATTGAAGCTGAAGCAGGAAAGGGGGTATACAGGCTGCTAACCATGGAAGGAAGTCTGTTACCAAGAGCATGGAATGCTGTTCACTTAAAGAAATATTTCATGTGAACATGATCCTCCGTGCACGTGATCCTTACATTGAAGTATCCTTAAAGGATCCCGATGATATCAGTGATCCCTACTCTGGTAATATGCTTATCCTAGGAACTATTGCATTCTCTTACTTTTTACCTAAGGATAAGGATCATGTATCCTTCATCCTCTACTCACGAAACATTTGAGTTATGATAAGTTCAGGTATCTTCAGCATATCGTCAAAGATCTTCAAAAGCACCACAGATCCTTGGGTCCAACCCCAGTTATCCTTGGGATTATCCCCAGTTTCCGCCAGCAGCGCACGATGATCCTGGTATAGTTCACGTCTTTGGGACCAGTACCCACTTTCGGGGCTGACAACCTCATCGTACTGGCTATATTTAGGATCCTATGTATAATGGTAGACGTACCATACATCCGTTCCTAAGGTTTCTAACGTTTTCACGTTAGCTAAGGTTTTGACATTTTCATGTCACTAAGTTTGGATAGTCGCCAGAAAGGGCCATACTCCAGTTTACGTACGATCCTTTGGGCTTGTCCCCAGTTATCCTTTGGGCTTGTCCCCAGTTATCCTTTGGGCTTGTCCCCAGTGATCCTCTGGGATCATTCTCAGTTATCCTTTGGGCTTGTCCCCAGTTATCCTTTGGGCTTGTCCCCAGTGATCCTCTGGGATCATTCTCAGTTATCCTTTGGGCATGACCCCAGTTACTAATTTACTTCTTACATTGGCTTAGTCCCAAGTTGTGCTTCGTTTTTCAGGTTTGTCAAAGGTAAAACACATAAGGATCCTTAATCCTTATTATCCATCAAAATCTTATCCACGATTGTCTCGATTGAAGGTTAGGATCCTGACTTGGATCCTCAGGTATGATCCTTGACTATTTTGATTATATTCATTATCCTAACCGACCCTTATACTTTGACAACCAAACCTATGATCCTTGAACTAAAATACTTTGAATATTTTTAATATCAGGATATTTGATCTAGGATCATATCCTAAATTTATTAAATATATTTTCAACTCTTGCAAATATATTACAAAGACAACTAAGAAACAAGAAGATAAGGATAACAACACGAGATAAGCCAGAAAAGTTAAGTTATATTATTAAACAAAAGGATCTTTAACCCTTTCAAAAAGTTGTCAAAATTGCCAACCCACATTTCTACCAGCAAAACGTGGCCCGTCCACATGGGTTGGCAAAGGGTGTCCATTGTCTATGCGGTCTTAGCATTGTGCAGGAAAATTAAAGCGGCAGGATCACAAAGGCTTCATCCCCCAAACAGAGGATCCCTCCACCTTTTGCAATCCTACCTATTGTTCAAAGGATCCAGGATCCTTAACCCTAAGAAACTATTGTTCAGAGATTACAGACCATAATTGTTTCAAACCATCAACAACCACAAAAAACCACTGCCAAACCTAAAAAATTGGGCTCCGGCCTAGTCAACAATATCCATCATCGCCCAATCATGCAGCCTACTCCTTCGCTGCTTCGTCACCACCAGCATCTCCACCTTGACCCTTCTCAGCACCACCACCTTCCAGCATGGGGATCTCCTCAGCCTCATCCTCGTCCTCCAGGTCTGCCAGCCTTGCCTTCCAACCTTCAACATCCCACGAGCTTTTGTCAAAGGTAGGATCCTGAGCCTCCTCGGCCATCTGAAGTTGTATCTTATACATAGCAATTGCCGCGGAGACCTTAGCATCTTGGGTGATCTCCTGCTTCTCGTTATCCATATCGATCAACCTCTGAGCAGCCTCAGCCTTCATGACCCGGAGTTCCTTCTCAAGATCTCCTATCTTGAGATCCTTTAACACACCCATTTGCTGGAGATCGGCAATTTGGCTCTCCTGGTCCTCAACATGGCCAAGATAGGTCTCAATCTCGGCAAGTTTCTGCAACAGGAGAAAAAAGATAAGCTTAGATGATCCTCAAGAAAAGCAGGATACACAAACGGAATATGCGAGACGGATAACCAACAGGGGCAGTGATCCTTACCTCATTCACGTAGTCAAGGAATTGCTGACGGAGGAGGGGAAAACCCTGGAGATCATCTGAAGCCTTCCTTTTCTTCCCTTTGCCTCGGATAGGCGCTTTAGGAGCTGATGCTGAAGGACTGACAGCAGGAGCCTTCTTCTTTGAAGACGTGACATTGGCAAGATCACTTATCCCAAATTTGGAGGCAGATTTAACAGACCTGGCAGATTTTCCAGCACCTACACAATTCAAAAACAAGATAAGTTCCCTTATTAAATTAAATACTCTTACATAAAACTTACTTTCTATGAGGATACTTACTTGACATTGTGGCAGATGCAGAGGATATTTCTTGAGAATCTTGGATAGTGACTTGGAAGCTTCTAACTTCAGGATCAAGCTTTTTAAAAGCTAGGACTCTCTCTTTTGCAGCAGGGCTCAATTTCAGATGAGCAATGGATATAGCTGCACAAAAGATAAAAAGAGATATTAGTGATCCTCATTATATGAGACAAGGCTGATAGTGATCCTTCGAGGATCCTCTATCCTACCATGAGTGGCCCATTCCGTGGTCAAATCCTTCCCATCTGGGACGGAATCCCTTCTCACGAAGAAAAAACGACGTTTCCAATTTGTGTCATTTTTGGTAACTTTCAAAACAGGGTGATCCTCCCCGGCTTTCCGTTTCAGCAGATACCGGTAAGAACCAAAAGTGGTAAGATCGTAAAGCTTGGCCAACTCCGTCATCCCCAGATCAATCCCTTTATGCTCAATGATCCTCTCGAAGGTATACAGAACCCTCCAGATCATCGGCATAGCTTGGATATAAGAGATGCCGGTTAAAGAAAAGAAGGATTGGGTGAAGGATGGAAAAGGATATGAATACCCTATGGTGAATGGAGTAGCAGGAAAAGCCACCCAGGTATCTGAAACAGAGTCACTCAGAGCGGTAGGTGTGAAGGACTTGAAAACAGCATTCGCCGGAAAGCAATGACGAATTCTGTCTATGTGAACATCAGAGAAACAACACCTCTCCGTAGGAGAATCCTTGATAATCCCCTGCTTTTTAAGGGACTATCCTTCTTGGGATCCTTGTGTGGAGAATTCCGGAGCAACATGTTTGTGACGGGACGGAAACAGAGTAGGAGAAGAAAACAGGGCAAAGAGAAAAGAAAGAGAGAAAGATACCTGATCAATCTTCAGTGCAGAATATAAAGGGAGTGTATCTTGAATTTAAATGCAGAACGATCCTAACCCTATCTCCTATTTATAATCATGATTTGCAGGGATTGTCACATCCATGACGTAATGATCACAACGGCTAGTCCATGTGTAACGGCTAGTTATTCGGAGTCGCCCGTTGGAGATAAGATCGAAACAAAATATAACTCGTCTATTTACAATTAACTCCTTATATTTTGGGGGCAATTGTTAGGGCTGGATTTTTATTATAGGTGATCCTTACACATGATCCTAACCAGTGATCCTTATTTCTTTGGCAGACAGTGATCCTCAGCAGGACTTCAGGATCAGGATCATGAGACATTATGGTGATCCTCATACTAACGGCCACTTCGACTTAATACAATATTGTTTTGCAGGAACATCTAGCAGGATACGCTCTAGGCGTCATGATCCAGGGACGCGTCTTCACAATTATGGCAAGAGCTAAATCAGAGATAGACGTTGCACAGGATATGGAAACATGGCTTGATTTATGGGCGGCTATTTAGGCTAGATTGTATCTCATTTCTAAAAGGGTAATGAGCTGAATATTAGTTTAGCTACCTAAAATAGGTCACCAACACATGTATAAATACCACTCTTCCTCATTCGGAAGAACACACACGACATACAACGCAACTCTCACACACTTAGACACAAAAAGCAATAGTGATCCTTGTACTCAGCTTATTATCATCCAAAGTTGTAATCATATTTTTGTTATATTGAAGTTGGTGATCGGTAGTTGCCATCACCCGAGGTTTTTTATGCCGGAGATCATTCATTGATCAAGGGCTTTTTCCTCGTATAAATCATTGTGTCTTTGCATCTTTATCACAGAAGTGATCCTTTACTTTCATAATTAACCAAGCATCATACCCCGTTTTCATAAAGTTTGGTTACATTATCCTTGTGTGATTTTTGACCAAAACAGTAACATTTTTGGGGACAATTGTTATGGGTGAAATTCTGAGCCCATATCCTGGAAAATATCTTGATATATATCTTGTTTATATTGTATCTGTTTACATCCGGGATGCTGACTCAGGATATTGGTAACATCCTGAATGGTATCCTCAGGATCACTAACGGATTGAGTGCAGGTACGTGGGTTAGAAGCTAGCAACGTTCATGAAGACCTTTTCTACTGAAGAC
Organism: Helianthus annuus; assembly: GCF_002127325.2. Lineage (NCBI taxonomy): Eukaryota > Viridiplantae > Streptophyta > Magnoliopsida > Asterales > Asteraceae > Helianthus > Helianthus annuus. Next base: position 4,151,438 of record NC_035445.2, read on the forward strand.
TCGGTCCAAGTCGTTCACAAGAAGCCGTTGAAGCCGCATTACTCGGTCTACAACGTTCACATTGGAATATTCGGAGCATCCCATGTTTATAGGAATTTTAGTTTGTAATTCGTTACTATAAATAGTGGGTATATCAGATCAACTAGGACATCACAATCACACTCTCTGCACTCTCAACACATGCTCTCTCGCAACTTTCACAAATTCATTGTAACACTTAGCGATCTGATCTATATCCTGCACTGTATCCTGAAGTTTAAAGCAATAAGAAGAACTAGGCAGCTGCGATTGTCAGCTCTCGAGGTTTTATGCCGGCGATCTAGATTGATCAAGGGCTTTCCTCGTACATCTCGTGTCATTTACTTTACCTTTTTTGCTCATTGTTTGATCGTAGATACAGCTCAATATCCTGAGCCGTATCCGGAACACTGTTTTTCCAAAGAACATAACCAGCATATTTTCAACACACTTTTTAGCACACTACCTCACTTAACTAATTTGATCACTTAATTGCTTCGGTAATTTTTGACCAAAACAAGCATCACATATGGGATGCACGAACCGAGATATCCTGTGGCTATCCTGGGATACTTCAGGAATTGGCTGCACCACCCCAGGTACACTGGATATCATATCCTTTAACTTCTGAAGCTCCCTGGATAATTCTGACGTTACAGTTGTATCCTGCAGAGATCCAACACTGTTAGTGGCAATAACATTATTATTATTTGATACGTTACCCGTTAGAGGATTTAGCCCATATCCTGAAGCATATCCTGAGTTCCTCATGGTTGATATCCTGACCAAGGAGGGTATTTCAGGAGTATGATTCTGAGGAAGGCTGGGTACAATATTCCCCCTGTTATCCTCAGTATACACAGCTGAACTAAAGTTCAACGCTCTGGGATGTAATGGAGTGACATTATCCTCAGCAGATCTGCTCGAGCCAGACTTCAGGAGTTGTATTTCTCTTAAAAGCATTTGGTTCGTTTCCTGTTGCTGCCTCATTTGTTCCTGCACACTTCCAAATAAGGTTAGAATTTCATCGTTAGAAGCTAAAACAGGAGCAGATCCCTGGACACTCCGAGTAGGGATAACATCTTGAGATTGTGTAGAGGCTGGCATCCTTGGAGGAGGTGGTGGAAGCACCGAACCAACTGTTGCAGAAGTTGTAGCAGACACAGTAGAAGAGCTCATGTTTGATCTTGAGGCCATTGTAAAAAATGTGGCAAAAAGTTTTGAAAACAGAAAACCAATTATCGATTTCACCGAGATTTTTAGTAAAGAGAGCACCACTTGCCCCACGGTGGGCGCCAAATTGTTTTGGTAAAAAATTACCGAAGCAATTAAATGATCAAATTAGTTAAGTGAGGTAGTGTGCTAAAAAGTGTGTTGAAAATATGCTTGTTATGTTCTTTGGAAAAACAGTGTTCAGGATACGGCTCAGGATATTGAGCTGTATCTACGATCAAACAATGAGCAAAAAGGTAAAGTAAATGACACGAGATGTACGAGGAAAGCCCTTGATCAATCTAGACCGCCGGCATAAAACCTCGGGAGCTGACAATCGCAGCTGCCTAGTTCTTCTTATTGCTTTAAACTTCAGGATACAGTGCAGGACATAGATCAGATCGCTAAGTGTTACAATGAATTTGTGAAAGTTGCGAGAGAGCAAGTGTTAGAGTGTAGAGAGTGTGATTGTGATTGTGATGTCCTAGTTGATCTGATATACCCACTATTTATAGTAACGAATTACAAACAATAATCCCTACAAATATGGGCTACTCCGAATATTCCATTATAGACGTTGTAAACCGAGTAATACGGCTCCAACGTCTTTCCTTGAACGACTTGGACCGAGTCCTCCGTGGAATAGGTCTTGTTAACGTTCCTAGCTTCTAACCCACGTACCTGCATTTAATCCGTTAGTGGTCCTGAGGATACCATTCAGGATGTTACCAATATCCTGAATCAGCATCCCGGATGTAAACAGATACAATATAAACAGGATATATATCAAGATATTTTCCAGGATATGGGCTCAGAATTTCACCCATAACAACAGCAGCAGCAGCAACAAAATCAGCAGTACCAGAGGCAGCAAAGACAACAACCCCAGCAAAACCATGGCTTTAAAAAGGGGTGTTACCAGTGTGGGGATGAGGGCCATTTCAAGCGGGATTTCCCTCAGCTAAATCAGGATGCCAACGAAAATAACCGCCAGAACAACAACAATAATGCTGGGAACAACAACAATGGCAACAATGGGGGAAATGGCGCTCGTGGAAGGGTATTCACGATCGGTGCTGGTGATGCTAGGAACGACGGCAACGTCGTGACTGGTACGTTTTCTGTAAACAACCTTATTGCTTCTGTGTTATTTGATTCCGGTGCCGAATAGAGTTATGTGTCCCTAGAGTTTAGCCAGCATTTAGGGTTAACTCCAACACCTTTAGGGGTTAAGCATTTAGTAGAATTAGCCGATGTTAAAACGATAGAAGCTTCGCATGTCCTTTTTGGGTGTAAGCTAGACCTTGTAGGTCAGGTGTTTGATGTTGATCTCCTTCCTGTTACCCTTGGTAGTTTCGATATAGTGATTGGTATGGATTGGCTGTCTAAGCACCAAGCTGAGATACTATGTAAGGAAAAGATTGTGCGTATCCCTATCCCTGGTGGGGAGCCGTTGTCGGTTCAAGGACATCACAGTGGTGCGATGGTTGGTATTATTTCAGCTATGCAAGCGCAGAAGTGTCTAAGAAAGGGGTATCCTTCTATTTTGGCACTTGTTACTGACACTCCATCAGAAGAAAGAAAGATCGAGGATCTGCCAGTAGTACGTGAATTCGCCGATGTATTTCCTGAGGAGCTTCCCGGTTTGCCTCCTCACCGGCAAGAGGAGTTTCAGATTGATCTTACGCCAGGAGCAGCCCCAATTGCTCGCGCTCCTTATCGTCTAGCACCTGGAGAGTTGCAGGAGCTATCTAATCAGATGCAAGAGTTATTGGACAGAGGATTTATTCGACCCAGTTCTTCACCTTGGGGAGCCCCAGTGTTGTTCGTAAAGAAGAAAGACGGGTCCTTTCGCATGTGCATTGATTATCGGGAACTCAACAAGGTGACTATCAACAACCGTTACCCATTGCCTCGCATTGATGACTTGTTTGACCAGTTGCAAGGGTCAAGCTTTTATTCGAAGATCGACTTAAGATCGGGCTATCATCAGGTGAGAGTCCGGGAGGAAGATGTTTCGAAAACGGCCTTTCGAACGCGCTATAGGCATTATGAGTTTTTGTTTATGCCGTTTGGATTGACGAATGCACCAGCGGTCATCATGGATCTCATGAACCGCATATGCAAACCGTATCTCGATGATTTTGTTATAGTATTCATAGATGACATCTTGATCTACTCAAAGAGCAAGGAAGACCATGAGCGGCACCTGCGTCTTATTTTGGAACTCCTGAGGAAGGAGCAACTTTATGCAAAGTTTTCTAAGTGTGACTTTTGGATTCGAGAGGTACACTTTCTTGGGCACATTGTTAATGAATTGGGAATACACGTGGATCTTGCAAAGGTTGATGCTGTTAGGAATTGGGCGGCACCGAAGACTCCTTCTGAGGTGCGACAATTTCTTGGTCTCGCTGGGTATTATCGGAGATTTATTAAAGACTTCTCGAAGATCGCTCAACCTCTTACTTCATTGACACAGAAAAGCGTTATATACTCATGGGGAACGAAACAGGAAGAGGCTTTCCAACTGTTAATATAGAAACTTTGCAGTGCACCGATCTTGTCTCTACCTGAAGGAACTGAAGATTTCGCAGTATACTGTAATGCATCTATTCAGGGTCTCGGCTGTGTGTTGATGCAACGCAATAAGGTGATAGCTTACGCCTCTCGTCAATTGAAGATTCACGAGAGGAATTATACGACACACGATTTGGAGTTGGGAGCTGTAGTATTTGCGCTCAAAATCTGGAGGCATTACCTGTACGGTACTAAATGCACTATTTATACCGACCACAGGAGCCTTCGGCACATTTTTGACCAGAAGGATTTGAATATGCGATAGCGTCGCTGGGTTGAACTTTTAAACGATTATGATTGTGCCATCAAGTATCATCCAGGAAAGGCCAACGTTGTAGCTGACGCACTTAGCAGAAAGGAATCGAAACCAAAGCGTGTACACGCTCTGCAGCTCACCATTCATTCTAACCTACCTGATCAGATACGTTCTGCCCAAACCGAAGCGTTAAAAGAGGAAAACATCGAAGCAGAATATCTAAGGGGCATGGAAAAGCAACTTGTAAAGAGATCGGACGGTATTTAATACTTCATGGAGCGTGTATGGATTCCCTTGTTTGGTGACCTCAGAGAACTTGTGATGGATGAAGCGCACAAGTCTCGATACTCTGTTCATCCGGGTTCTGATAAGATGTATCGGGATCTCAAAGTCATGTAATGGTGGCCGAAGATGAAAGCTCACATCGTGACTGTTTTGGTCAAAAATTACCTAAGAAATTTAATGATCAAATTAGTTAAGTGAGGTAGTGTGCTAGAAATTGTTGTTAAAAATGTGCTTGTTGAGTTGTTTATGAAAACAGTGTTTGGGATACGGCTCAGGATATCGAGCTGTATTATTGATCAAACAATGAGCAAAAAGTAAAGTAAATAACATGAGATGTACGAGGAAAGCCCTTGATCAATCTAGATCGCCGGCATAAAACCTCGGGAGCTGACAATCGCAGCTGCCTTGTTCTTCTTATTGCTTCAAATATCAGGATACAGTGCAGGATGTGGTGCGGATCAACTAAGTGTTACAATGCGATTCGAGTGCAAGTGTTTGTGTTTGTGAGTGGTTACAGGTGGTAGAGAGCAAAAGTGTATGGAAGTGTTCGTGTAAAAGTGTGTGCCTTAAACTGATCCACCACATCTATTTATAGTAAAGATAAACCAACTAACTACCCTAAACTTGCGGGATCCACCGGATATTCCCTCATCGAACGTTATAGACCTGGTCTCTCGGGCTCAACGTCTCTTCTTCAACAACTTCTTCTGGGTCTTGAGGAGAAGAGTCATTTCGACCGTTGGTAAGTCTTAGTCTTCAACCTGCACGTGGTTAATTAACGAATCTCAGGATATTACCCAAGATGTCAGTAGTATCCTCTTCCAGCATCCTGGTCACAAGCGAACAAACAAAGGCAGGATATTGGTCAGGATATGCATGCTTAGAAAATGACCCATAACAATTGTCCCCAAATATATCTATTGGTATACCAATCCAACGGATATATTTCGAAAATCTTATCCCATAACTCATGGCATTTAAAATAAAGCGACGGTCAAGATCACATCGTAACTTCCAACGCGTTTTTTACTCAATGAAGATTTACGATGCCCCTATATCTTCTCTCTTCTTGTTTGAAAAGCAGATATCTCCAACAGAAACTTCAGGTAATTTCTTCACTTCAAATTTTCTTCCTGTCAATTTACTTCATTTCGCTTGCAATGGAAACCAAGGTCTTCACCCAGCAGAATCTCCTTAAAAATCCCGAGAAGGAGGTCTGCGCTTTTGACAATGCGGACATCGCAGCTTTAAGAGCTTCCGGTGCCTTTCCCGACGGCACAATCTTCAGACCATTCGATCGGTCAGTCCGATCGGACGTTTCTTCTACCGAATGGATTTGTTTTCCGGCATATCCCTTTTCACTAGGTCTTCGGTACCCTTTTCCTGAATTCATGATGCAATTCTTTCGAAACACCGGCATCTCTTTTGCCCAAACCCTGCCCATGGTTTGCTTTTCTCGACATCCAGCAAACCCTTGATTCTTAAAGCCACCAAAAACGATGACGGATGGCAACGCAAATTTTTCTTTGTCAAACAAGATTCCATTGCCGAGGGTGCCAACCTTCCGGTGGAGTGGTTAACCACCGGTAGGATCATAAACATCCTCATAAACCATTTAATTGTTGTCCTCCACTAATACCCTTCTTTTTGATTTTATGCAGTGAACTTTAAGGAAGTGGCTCCTCCTGGCGCTGATTCAGAAGAGAGAATCAATACCATTTACCGGTTACCTGCAATAGATAGAACTTTCACCACGCACGTCCCGAGTTCCAGCCAATACTCGTCATCTGAGATGTCTGGTAAGAATTTCTTTCAGAATAGTTAGTCACAATAGTATAGAGATAAAAATAAAGACTAAAACTTTTCCCTTTTATGCAGCACCAGCCAAGATTCCTGAAGTCTTTGACCTTGACGAATTGGACAGCTACTCCGATCAGATCCAGGTCAAGAAAGAGCCTAACCCTAAAGCTACAGCCACGTCCAAACCCAGCAGCTCCAAAGCCATCGTCTTACCTAAACCTTCACCGGCCACCAAACCCCGAAGTTCAAGTTCCCGCAAAAGGAAAGAACCTGATTCCCCTGTCATTTCTGACATATTTCCTTACGAGAAGCACGGGTTCATTGAAGCTAGCGGGTTTATGACTTCTTTTCTTAATCAAGTCAGTATTCTCATACCATATCCTGCAATTTATACTACTATCAAAGGTTTATTAATATCTATCTTTTTACTTTTGTAGGGTCTCGAGCGTTTGGTTAACTTATATCAAGAATCCTGCAAGCTCAACAAGACACTCGAATCTAAATTAAAGGAAGCAGAAGTCACGATCTCTGACCAAGGTATGATTGCGGCCGCCAAATCTCGTCATTATGAGGAGAAATACAAAGCTATGACCCAAGAACACCAAGCTGCTCTCAACCAAGCCACTCTTCAAGCCCAGGCCGATCTAGAAGCCGCCCATGTGCAATACGAACGGGATATGGTCAGCTACCGGGAGAGCCTCAAAAGTTCCGTCGTAATTTCTCTCCTTTAAGCCAGGTTGAAGATGGCTCACGAAGCCAAAACACTAGGCTTTGATTGTCCTTCCTGGGATGTTGCTGCTTGGGAGACCAAGCTGAAGAACCTCGGCGGCACCTTCTCCAAATCAAATGCCGATGAATCTTCCAAGGCAGCCGAAAAAGCAACCAATGCTGAGAAGGATGCTGGGGCGGATTCCAAGACGGATGCTGTTGAAACCACTATGGACCAAGAAGGCGCTACCCCCTAGAACTTATTTCCTTTAAATATTTCGAACAATTTTATGTTTCTAAGAACAATTTGTATTTTCGTATTTGAACAATTCGATAGCCGAAGGTGGATGGATCCTGGGTTTCAGGATGAAACCTTCGGTTATCAAGGAATAATTATTTCATCTCTTTCCAAGCATAAATTTTTCAAAAAATTCCATCCTGTTATCTCACAAAATATCCTGATCAGTATGCTCAGTAATATATCGTAAAACTCTTTATTAGAACCTACGAACACCACTTCAACTTCGTAGAAAGTTTTTGATTAATAACTACTTTTAAATGATCAAAATCCCAAACTATTACTAGTTTCAAACATCCTAATCAATTATTCTGAAAAAGACTTTGAGAATATATCAGGATATTTGTCCTTTTTATAAGACATAATGTCATTAAAATTTAAACGATGTTCGCAAAGGAAAGATCATACCAGAAATAGGATATAAACCTATTACCAAACTCCAATCCCTTTGCAATTCTTCCCATAAAGGTGTCCCCTGTGCAAGGTACTTAGTGCATTAGTTCCAAATCCTATCTTTTTAGCTTTTGCACCATCACCTTAATGGGAATGTCCCCTGTGTACAATGCCTTCAAATACTTTAGAAATCTTCCGAATGTTAGTTTTCATCGTTTAGGCAATTTTTTATGTCCCAGGGGCAAAACCCAAAGGTGTACTGGAGATAAAATCCTTATATCCTGGGGAAAATCCCAAATTTTCATGCGCTACAGGCGGGAGTGTATAAACTCCAAGACTTAGAAAGGTGAACACCTTTAAACCTTAGAGAGTATGAAAATACCCTTTCATGAGAGAGGGTGATCAATCCTCATATACCTTTAGGATTTAGGATATAGCCAATAGTGACGAAATTGTCAGCCACTTTTACATGGACTGGTCCCGCCACCTTGAACTATCCCTGAATAGCTTGCGCTCCAGGCGGGGTGTTTAAACCCAATTCGGAAGAAAGGTGAATACCTTTAAACCTGTGAAGGGATCAGTATCCCTTAAACGTGAGAGAGGGGGCCAATCCTCTAGTCTTTCGAGTTATCCTGAGCACATATCCTGGAGCTACATCCTGAAACATATCTTGCAAAACAATTGTAAACTAAGGTGGGTGTTAGCTTGGCTAACACCCCTCCGATGCTTAAGTCAGTATTGGGTTTCAAAGAATAAATTAAACCAAACATATTTAAAAAAGGTAGAATTCATACCATCCTGAGTTAGAAATTAAATCCTAAACTCACTTGAAATAGAGCTTGAGGTGTATAGCATTCCAGGACCTTGGTAGCATATCCCCCTCCATATTCTTGAGTCTGTATGCTCCTTTTCCTGCTTCTGATTCAACCTCGTATGGTCCTTCCCATTTTGGGGCTAGCTTGCCATCGGCAGGATTGGTAGTATTCTGAAAAGCCTTTCTTAGTACCCAATCTCCAACCTTAAACCTTCTGGTCCTAATGTTCTTGTTATATGCCCTGGATATTCTCTGTTGATATGTTGCCATCCTTAGCCTTGCCGCATCTCTTTTCTCATCTATAGTGTCTAAATCTTGACACAAGGCTTCAGGATTCTGCTCAGGATCACTTAGGGTTGATCTTACAGTGGGTATTGTCATTTCTGTCGGGATTACTGCCTCTGCTCCAAATACTAAGGAAAATGGAGTTTGCCCAGTAGCATTCTTCACAGTTGTCCTGTCAGCCCATAGGACAAATGGTAGTTCTTCTGCCCATCTTCCCTACTTAGCCCCAGGTCTCTTTTTCAGATTGTTGACAATTATCTTGTTTGATGATTCTGCCTGCCCATTCGCTTGAGGATGTACTGGAGTAGATGTTATCATTCTGATCCCCCAACTCTTGCAGAAATCAGTGGTCCTCTTGCTTATAAACTGGGACCCATTATCACAAATGATTTCAGCTGGTACCCCGAACCTGGTCAGGATATTCCTTTTTATGAAGGACACTACTTCTTGGTCTCTAACTTGGACAAAGGCTTCAGCTTCAACCCATTTAGAGAAATAATCCGTCATTGCTAGCATAAAGACTTTTCCTCCCGGGGCCTTTGGTAATTTTCCTACTATATCCATCCCCCACTTCATAAATGGCCAAGGGGAAACAATAGGATATAACGGTTCAGCAGGCTGATGCAATATGTTACTATGTCTTTGGCACGCATCACATCTTCGAGCATACTCTGTGGCATCTTTTCTCATTGTTGGCCAATAATATCTTGTCCTTAATACTTTCGAAAATAATGACCTGCCCCCAGTATGGTTACCACAATCCCCTTCATGTATATCCCGAAGTACTTCTTTGGCTTCAGTATCCTCCAAGCATCTCAAGTATGGTCCTGCAAGAGATTTCTTATATAAAATATTATTTATAATAGTGAATCGTGATACCTTCATCCTAAATGCTTTAGGATTTTCATCTTCGGGGATATGTCCTTCCTTTAGATATCTCATAACTGGAGTTGTCCAGGACTTAGGATCCCCTTCAGGATACACCACTCCAGGATCTTGAATACTAACTACTCCCTTATGCTGAGGATCCGTTGCAGGATACAGGATATGTAATATCGGTATCGGGGTCCCTTCTGGTATCCTGATTGATGATCCCAAGTTTGCCAATGCGTCTGCTTCGGCGTTATCCTGTCTTGGTACCTGTTCAAGTGTAAAAATATCGAAATATCCTGCTAATTTTTTAAGAATACCGAGGTATTCAATTAGTTTCTCACCCTTGACTGCATAGGATCCATTAAAATGATTAGTAATTAACAAGGAATCAACATATACTTGCAAATTTTTGATATTCATATTCTTAGCCAATTCTAATCCTGCGATTAAAGCTTCATATTCTGCCTCATTGTTAGTAGCAGGGAATTCACATCTAACAGCCTGGGGTATTATGTCCCCCTATGGCGATTTTAGTAGTATACCTGAACCTTCACCCCTTACATTAGATGCACCATCAGTATATAATATCCAGGATTCTAAGTTCTCTCCTAGTTGTTGCACTTCTAGGTCTACTTCATTTTGAATATCACTACTGAAATCAGCCACAAAGTCTGCTAGAGCCTGAGACTTTATTGCATTTCTAGGTTCATACACTAAATCATAGGCACTTAATTTTACCGACCACTTAGCCATTCTACCCGACATCTCCGGTTTCCTAAGCACATTCTTAATAGGATAATTAGTTTTAACATGAATCCTATGTGTTTCAAAATAATGTCTAAGCTTTGTTGATGCCATTACTAGAGCCAATATTAGTTTTTCTAGGTGAGAATATCTAGTTTCAGCATTTAACAAACTTTTGCTAACATAATAAACAGGATACTGCTGACCTTCATGATCCTTTACGAGTACCGCACTTACTGCATTCCCTGATACTGCAAGATACAGGGATAATGGTTTGCCATCTTCAGGCTTCATCAATAGAGGCGCGGTTGAGAGATACTGCTTCAAATCCTGTAGGGCTGCTTCATGCTTCTCGCCCCATTCAAATTTCTTATTCTTTTTCAGGATATCATAGAATTCTTTACACCTTTCCGAGGATCTTGAAATGAACCTATTCAGGGCTGCCACATGTCCTGTTAACCGCTGAACATCCTTCATGTTCGAGGGTGACTTTATATTCAAGATAGCTTTAATCTGCTCCGGGCTTGCCTCTATCCCTCTTTTTGTCACCATGTATCCAAGAAACTTTCCTGCCCCCACTCCGAATGGCATTTAGCAGGATTCAGCTTCATGTTGTATTGATCCAAGATATCAAATGCTCCCTTTATATCCTGGAGGTGATCCTCAGCCTTTTTAGATTTCACCACCATATCATCAATATATACTTCCATGGTGTCCCCCAGTTTCTCTTTGAACATCATGTTCACCAATCTTTGATACGTTGCACCTGCATTTTTTAAACCAAAAGGCATAGCAGTATAACAGTAAATACCTGTTGGTGTCATGAAAGCAGTATCCTCCTGGTCTGAAGGTTCCATTTGAATCTGCTGGAATCCTGAGGATGCATCCATGAAGGTTAACATTTCATGGCCAGCAGTGGCATCTACCATCGAGTCTATATGAGGCAGAGGGAATGGGTCTTTTGGACAAGCTTTGTTCAGGTCTGTGTAGTCTACACAAACTCTCCACTTCCCATTCTTCTTTTGAACCACTACCACATTTGCTAGCCACCTAGGGAATTTGACTTCTCTAATCATTCTAGACTTCAATAATCTTTCAACCTCCTCTTGGATAATTGCATTCCGCTCAGGGGCGAATTTCCTTCTCTTTTGTTGTATAGGTTTGTATGACCTGTCAATTCCAAGCTTGTGAGTAATAATGTCTTTCGATATGCATGTCATATCCTCATGCTTCCATGCGAATGTAGACATCCTGCATTTCAGAAAGTTAGTTAATTGTTCTTCAATATCCTTAGGGATATTGGTCCCTACGAGCACCGAGATATCAGGATTATCCTGGTCCAAGATAACTTTTTTCACATCCTGCTCCGAATTCTCCATGATATCCTGGGCCCGCATCTTTAAGTGCTATGCTGGACTCGGTTTGGCCGAGGATTTCATTGAGGATGAGTAGCATTCTTTCGCTTCCTGCTGATCACTATCGATTTTGACAACTCCCCAAGGGGTAGGGATCTTGATGCATTGGTGGTATGTTGATGGAACGGCCTTCATATCATGAATCCACGGTCTCCCGAGGATGATGTTATAGCAGGATAGAGAATCCATCACACAGAAATGTTGCATCTTATTGACTCCTTCAACATATACGGGCAGCTTTATTTCTCCCACTGTGTTCCTAGCTTCTCCACTGAAACCAACGAGCACGGTAGACTTCGAAGTAATATCCATTGGAGACACATTCATTCTCTTCAGAGTCTCCAGTTGGATTATGTTGACGGAACTGCCATTATCAACCAATATCCTGCGTACAAAATGGTTAGCCACATATAACGTTATTACCAGAGCATCATGGTGAGGATCCGGGACAGTATCCCTGTCATCAGCGTCAAACGTGATCATTTTGTCAGTTGTGAGGGTAGTCATTTTGACAGGTTTGTCCCCCCTCTCAGCCTTAGCTTCTTTTGCATGTCTCTTCGCCGCTGAGTACGAAGTCCCGCAAATATCGGATCCTCCTGAAATGAAGTTGATTATCTCGGCATCCGCAGGAGGTGAGGGTGCTTTTTCAGGATCCTTCTCGGGATCCTGGCCTTTATTCTTCTTCCTTCCTAGCAAGTCCTTCAGATATCCTTTGCTCAGAAGATAGTTTATTTCCTTCCTCAAGGCGATGCAATCCTCCGTAACATGTCCGAAATCTTCATGGAAGGCACACCATTTGGATTTATCCTTCCAATCAGTTTTTTGTTGATTCTTCCGAGGCCACCTGGCTTTATCTCCTAAACCCTGCATAGCATACATTAGTTCAGGTATATTAACAGAAAAACAATATTCAGATAATTCAGGATATTCTTCAGGATCCTCGTCTTCAACAACATTCACTCTCTTGTTATCATTTCTGCTATACGGCTTGGAGCGATATGGCTTATATGAGGATTCTGATTTCCTGTTAGTCGATTCGTACGATGAGGATGCATTCATCCTCTCTTGCATTTTCTTGTCATCCTCCAATCTAATATATCTCAGAGCCCTGTTACGAGCCTCATCAAGATTCCTGCAGGGATTCATTACAAGATCCTGATAAAACTGAGAGTCCTTTTGCAATCCCATCTTAAAGGCTTGCACAGCTGTTGCAACATCAAGATGTGGGATATCCAAGGATTCTCGACTGAATTTGTTCACATAATCCCTCAAGGATTCCTGAGGTCCTTGAGTTACCCTGTAAAGATCACTGGTTAGTTTTTCAAAACTCCGACTGCAAGAAAATTGACTATTAAATAAATTGACTAAGTGGGCAAATGATGTAATCGAATGCGGAGGAACATTTAACAGCCATTTTAAGGCTGATCCTGTCAGAGTAGAACCGAAACCCTTGCACAGGCAAGCTTCCTTGAGATCCGGAGGGATAGGGTTGATCTCCATCCTTTCCCTATATTGGGCAATATGCTCTTCAGGATCCGTGGTTCCGTCGTAAAGCTTCATATTCGGAGTCTGAAATCTTTTTGGGATTTCAGCATCACATATAGGATGCACGAACCGAGATATCCTGTGGCTATCTTGGGATACTTCAGGAATTGGATGCACCACTCCAGGTACACTGGATATCATATTCTTTAATTTCTGAAGCTCCCTGGATAATTCTGACGTTACAGTTGTATCCTGCAAAGATCCAACACTGTTAGTGGTAATAGCATTATTATTATTAGATACGTTACCAGTCGGAGGATTCTGCCCATATCCCGAAACATATCCTGAGCTCCTCACGGTAGACATCCTAACCGAGGAGGGTATTTCAGGAGTAGGATTCTGAGGGAGGCTGGGCACAGTATTCCCCCTATTATCCTCAGTAAACACGGCTGAACTAAAGTTCAAAGCTCTGGGCTGTAATGGAGTGACAATATCCTCAGCAGGTCTGCTTGAGCCGGACTTCAGGAGTTGTATCTCCCTTAACAGCATCTGGTTTGTTTCTTGTTGCTGCCTCATTTGTTCCTGCACACTCCCAAATAAGGTTAGGATTTCATCATTAGAAGCCAAAATCGGAGCAGATCCCTGAACAGTCCGGGTAGGGATCACGTCCTGAGGTTGCGAAGAAGATTGCATCCTTGGAGGAGGTGGTGGAAGCACTGGACCAGTAGTAGCAGAAGTCATAGCAGACACATTAGAGGAACTCATGTTTGATCTTGAGGCCATTATGGACAATGTGGTAAAAAGTTTTGAAAACAGAAAACTGATTAGCGATTTGATAAAGATTTTTAGTAAAGAGAGCACCACTTGCCCCACGGTGGGCGCCAAATTGTTTTGGTCAAAAATTACCTAAGCAATTTAATGATCAAATTAGTTAAGTGAGGTAGTGTGCTAGAAATTGTTGTTAAAAATGTGCTTGCTGAGTTGTTTATGAAAACAGTGTTTGGGATACGGCTCAGGATATCGAGCTGTATTATTGATCAAACAATGAGCAAAAAGTAAAGTAAATAACACGAGATGTACGAGGAAAGCCCTTGATCAATCTAGATCGCCGGCATAAAACCTCGGGAGCTGACAATCGCAGCTGCCTTGTTCTTCTTATTGCTTCAAATATCAGGATACAGTGCAGGATGTGGTGCGGATCAACTAAGTGTTACAATGCGATTCGAGTGCAAGTGTTTGTGTTTGTGAGTGGTTACAGGTGGTAGAGAGCAAGAGTGTATGGAAGTGTTCGTGTAAAAGTGTGTGCCTTAAACTGATCCACCACATCTATTTATAGTAAAGATAAACCAACTAACTACCCTAAACTTGCGGGATCCACCGGATATTCCCTCATCGAACGTTGTAGACCTGGTCTCTCGGGCTCAACGTCTCTTCTTCAACAACTTCTTCCGGGTCTTGAGGAGAAGAAGTCATTTCGACCGTTGGTAAGTCTTAGTCTTCAACCTGCACGTGGTTAATTAACGAATCTCAGGATATTACCCAAGATGTCAGTAGTATCCTCTTCCAGCATCCTGGTCACAAGCGAACAAACAAAGGCAGGATATTGGTCAGGATATGCATGCTTAGAAAATGACCCATAACAGTGACTTACGTGAGTAAGTGTTTGACCTGCTCGAAAGTTAAAGTGGAATATCAGAAGTCGTCTGGATTGCTACAACAACCAGAAATACCCATGTGGAAATGGGAGCAAATCGCCATGGATTTTGTTACTAGGCTACCTAGAACTCAAAGTGGGAACGATACCATTTGGGTAATCGTTGATCGTCTCACGAAGTCAGTGCACTTCCTGGCAATCAAGGAAACGGATAAGTTCTCACAACTAGCTGCTGTCTATATCAATGAAGTGGTTACTAGGCACCGGGTGCCTACATCTATTATCTCCGACCGTGACCCGCGTTTTATTTCAGATTTGTGGCAGTCGATGCACAAATCGTTTGGCTCACAGCTCAGCATGAGTACTGCATATCACCCGCAGACGGATGGTTAGAGTGAACGAACCATCCAGACACTAGAAGACATGTTACGGGCGTGCGTTATCGATTTTGGCAAGGGTTGGGAGAAACACTTGCCTTTGGTGGAGTTTTCTTACAACAATAGCTACCATACTAGCATTCAGGCAGCTCCATTCGAAGCATTGTACGGACGAAAGTGTCGTTCACCCCTCTGTTGGGCTGAGGTGGGTGACAGCCAGGTCACAGGCCCTGAACTTGTGTTGGAGACTTCAGAAAAGATTGTGCAAATCAGGAATCGAATGGCAGCAGCGCGCGACCGTCAGAAAAGCTATGCTGATAAGCGTAGAAAACCTTTGGAATTCGAAGTCAATGATCTTTTTTTGTTGAAGGTCTCACCCTGGAAGGGTGTGGGGCGTTTTGGAAAACGCGGCAAGCTAAACCCTCGTTATGTAGGGCCATTTAAGATTCTGGAACGGGTTGGTAAAGTGGCCTACAAGTTAGAATTACCTGCCGATTTGGGTAACGTTCATGATGTTTTCCATGTGTCAAAATTAAAGAAGTGTTTGTCGGATGAAGCATTGGTCGTACCGTTTCAAGAGCGGAAGATCGACGACAAGTTACAGTTCGTCGAGGAACTAATAGAAATTATGGACCGTTAGGTCAAGGTCCGTAAGCACAGCCGTATTCCGATTGTGAGAATTCGTTGGAACTCGAGACGTGGACGGAGTTCACGTGGGAACTCGAGGATCAGATGAAGCTTAAGTATCCACACTTATTCCCAAAGGACAAGACCAGGCCTGGCAAATCTAAATCTAATGCAACTAGTGGATTTCGGGACGAAATTCCCTTTCAAGTTGGGGATGATGTGGCACCTGCGGAAAACCCACAGTCATCATCTTAATCCATCACTTCACTCCCCTAAGATTACTTGGCAAATTTCGGGACGAAATTTCTTTCAAGTTGGGGATGATGTGACAACTTGCATTTTACACTTCTTTGATATCTTAATGTATCTCGTATAAACGTTATGTGGTCATGTAATGTGGTTACTAGAATGATAAGAGTTGATTGTTACTTGATTGTGTGTATGTATATATCTATTTGTATATAAGACTCGGTCGCACAAGGTGTGCTTAATCGCACAACCTCCGCATCGCACAACTTGTATAGTGGGCTAGTCCACGACCCAATATGAAAGCCAAGGATGGGTTCTGGCCCATGCCTCTTGTACGCATACACTTAGGGGTGTGTGTGTGTGTGTGTGTGTGGCTTCTTTTCATAATTCCCCCATAACACAACACACGAACCCTAGTATTCTCCCCTCCCCTTGAGTTCGACGGCAGCCATCATCATCACATTCGAAGCACTTTGATCTCTTACTCTAGGCACTCTTCATCTCTCGGTTAGTATATATAAACACTACTTGATTGGTTATTCATTCATCGCTTGTATGTGTCGATTAATATTCATGGATATGAATCTTATATAGATCTAGGGTTTGTTAGAATTCTGTTGATTATGTAATCAAGTGGTGTTGATATTTAGGTTGCATGATAATAGACCTTTTGATGAAACTATCACTATAACAAACCGCTGAATGTTATGAATGTGTGGATGATAATGAAAATCGGTAATTTAGGGTTCACCGAGATAATTATGCGTAGGCCCGATCGATCGAGAATGGGGACATAAGTTGTTGATAATGTTGTTCATGATCATGCTTAGGTAAATTAAAGTAACATGTTGATTGGTCTCGTAGTTTGATAAACGGCAATGAATAGGGTTTTCGAATGATTGTTTTAATCGTGTGAATCTAGAAGGTGTAACTGACTTTGATTCATGATTGGGGTGGGACAGTTGTGAAATTATGTTTACTAAATTTAAGGGAAACAGTTGACTAGATCCAATCACATAAGATCAGTCGCACAAGTGGTATTGGATCGTACAAAGAACCCCAATCGCACAAAACATAGGAGATCGCACGAGCCATGTCAGTCACACAAGTCTGAATGGGCTTGTGTGTGAATCGCACAAGGAAGCCCAATTGTGCTATCGGATGGGCTTGAGTCTCATCTGGAACACGGGCCCGGTTACAGTCGCACAAGCTGGCCTAGTAGCACAAGATGGACCAGTCACGCAAATAAGGTCCAGTCGCACAAGCAAGGCCTGAACGCACAAGCCTGATGGGCCGCACAAGTTATTTGGGCCCAGACTTGGTTGGACTAAGAACGAATTGTGCGATTCGGATTCACTCACATTGGGCCATAAAAATTAAACAGTTAAATGATTTGGTTGAACTTTAGTCATGTGAATGTGATCTGTTTATACTCTTACTATGTGTAATGAACTATGCAACATTGTGTGATGCGTGCAATATGTTACTATGGAACTCAGTGTATATGAAACTAACGAGTCACGATAATCATACTAGGCTTTGATTGACTAAGTGAAAACAAGTAGTTTATCATACCGAGCAAACCAAGGTGAGTTCACTGCTCTTTTTCAAGCATGCATCCCGGGAAGGGATAACGTTTTCAGGGAAGAACGTCAGGTTAATGGGAGTTTGTTATTACTCAGTTTCTATCAAATAAGACCCCTTACATCTACCGATTGTTGCCGGTGAGGCAACGAGGTATTTAGTTGATAGCGCTATTAGGTTTGGCACCCTCACACCGGGCCGGAATGGACGGGCGTGAACTAACTACCTTGACCACTTGACCAATGCTTTGATAGAGGCATTGGGGTTTGGGCAAACACATCTAGTAACCACATACGGTAATCGAGTTAATAACATCATCAAAACAAAACATTGACTGTCTTAAACAGACAACTGGTAACTAAACGCGTTAACAAAACTTTGAACTCACCAGCGTCGTCTGACACACTTGTCTGCATGCTTGCAGCTCGTTAGATCTCTGATTATGGGCTTGCTATCTGGGAGTGCTAGAGTGGCCATGGATCGAGACTTTTGCATATAATTGATACATTGGTTTTGAAACTTATTTTGGAAATGGTTGTTTAACAATTTACTATATGCTTTCGCTGAATGCTCTCTCTTTGGTTTAAACTTATGACTTGGTTTTATCTTATGGAATGAATCTAACGTTTTATTTAAATACTTATTATTGGTTCAATGTGATTGGTGTCTTGGATCCTGGTACGTCGCACGTCCCACGGTATTCCCGCATGGGGTATTTTGGGGGTGTGACAACCGTAGTCTAATGAGCGGCGGCGGCACGGCAGCAAGGGACGGCTTAACGGAGATACGAAATCAACCGGATGAGCCGTAGCATCATCTGTGTTGTAAGAGACCGTAAGAAGACCGGTGAATCTAGAACCAAAGACGAAGCTTTATTTGAACATGAAACTGGAAAAAAAATCGGAAACGGAAAACAAACAGCGGCTGGACAGGGCGGCGGCAACAGTGACGGCACATCGCCCTGCCTAGGGTTTTTCTCAAGTGGTGACGGCTAGGGTTTGGTTATTTGTGTGTGGCACGGCGGAAACGGTATAGAGCCTAGGCTGGCTCTTATACCATGTAAAATTATGACAAATTGAATGATCATTATTGAATGGGTAGCTTATAATATATAGGGATTATGAGTAACCCTAGAAACCTAACTAAGCCCGTGGGCTCATAGTCTAATAAGAACAAAGTGTTTTTTGGCGGTGAGTATCGTCTAGACGGAGAAAGAAAGCATCAGCAAGGTCTGATCATGGTTTTTTGATCGGCAGAAGAAAGAAGCACGTAGGCAGAAGAAAGTACGTGAAGCAAGCAAGAAAGCGGGAGAATTAAATTAAAGCAATGGCAAGAAGCCGGCTTCTGTGGTATTCGAAAGAAGAGAAAAGAATTAAAAGAAGCAAGCAACAAGGCACCTCAATTAATTAACTACTCATGTGAAGCAAGTATTTGGAAGGCAGATTATCGCAGCAAGTGTTCGGGTTGTTTTTTTGTAATGCACAATGGCGAAGAACTGAGTTTCAACAGCAAGGTTTTATTGGCTTGGTGATTGCACAAAATGGGCAAGAAAGAATCAGGTCATGTGTGTGTTTTGTTCGTTGTTTGAAACTATTGGTTGTTGTAGTAGCCCTAAGAAGAAAGAAAGAATCGAACCTTAGTAGTTCGTATAGCAGGAGCAAGACCGAATCATATGGTTCGTATAGCAAGTTGGAAAGAAAGAAATCGGACCCGTACGGTCTGTTTAGCAAGAGCAAGATCCGAGCCATGTATGGTTCGTAGCAAGAAGCAAGAGCGAGTAGCAAGATTGAATCTTTGTGATTCGAAAGCAAAGAAAAAAATAGGTAGCAAGTAGCCTGTTCATTTAAGCAAGTCAGCAAGCAAGAAGATTCAAAGAAAGAAAGCAAGAATGAGTTCGAATCAAGCAAGAACGTAGTTAGTAAGACACAAGATAAGTAAGACTTAGAATGCAAGTTTCGAAAGCAAGTCAGCAAGAAATCGATCAATAGGAGCATGTTGATTAGAAGAAAGAAGAACAAGAACGACAACATCAAGTGAAATCCTTAATCTCTACACATCCTAGTACAATGGTTTATTAGTAATTAAAGAGAAGAGTGGCGGTTACATGGCGGTTATAAACTACAAGGACCAAAGTTGTCAAGAATGAAAGGTGGTAACCACCACCCTTACCGAAAGGGTGTGTCTCCACCCTCACACCTATTCCGATCGGCCAAGACAAGGGAAAGAGGAAGGAGACACCGATTGGAACTTGTGGCTACAAATCAACGTACCTCTTCATGATTCAATCACAGCCACATATTCAAGGGACGCGTCTATTCACGAAGAGACACGTCTATTAGTCGCACCCATCGGAAAACTACAAATAGGGGTCAATAGATTTCATTTGTAATTCACTCTCATTCGAAATCAGTTGTACATTTACACACATTCAGATTGTATTTCGATTATTATTCAAGTTATACAAGTTTGTTTATCACGTTCTAGAGATCAAGATCCATTTTGGGGCCAACAATTGGTATCAGAGCATCGGGCTCTAGGCGTGGGAATCGCAAGGCATCGCAGGGAATTCGCGATCAGGTTTCAATTTCGTTTTCAATTCGCAAGTTTCAATTCAGAATTTTGTTTAAGGGTTCGGTTCTAGGGTGATACGGTTGAACCGGGTTATTGGTTAGGAATCTAGGATTGTTGATTCCGGGGTTTAGTGCGAATTAGATTGTTGATTGTTTGATTGTTACACGATTCGGGTAATCGTGGGTTTGAGATTTATTGAAACCAAGAAAGTAAAAGTTTAGTAAAAATGAAGATTGTTCAGCAAGAAGTCATGTCAGGAACATCCGGACAAAATCAGATAATAATACAGAAGGAAGGAAGTTCTCTTTCCCAGTTTCAGTGTCCGATTCTGAAACCAACAAACTATACGGTTTGGGCTATTCGTATCAAGACATTTCTTGAAGCGAATGGTTTATGGGAAACGATTGAACCAGCAGAAAATGCAACGATAGACACTAAGAAAGACAAGTCTGCAATTGCATATTTGTTTCAAGCAATACCGGAAGATGTTGTATTGCAAGTTGCAAGTTGTAAGACAGCAAAGGAAATTTGGGATAATCTAAAGGTTAGACACGTTGGTGTTGATCGTGTACAAAAGGCGCGTATGCACACGCTATTATCAGAATTTGAATTGTTGCAAATGAAGGATGACGACACTATTGATTCGTTTACCGCAAAGATTAATAGTATCGTTACCCGAGCAACTGAAGTAGGAACGACGTTGAGTCAACCGACTCTAGTACGCAACTCCTAAATGGCGTACCGGATAAGTTTACTCAAATCGTTGCCTCCATGGAACAATACTCCGATCTAGAAACTATGACGCTAGAAGAAGCGGTCGGAAGATTAAAAACGTATGAAGAAAGGTTAAAGTTGAAGAAAAAGGAAAGCCCCGTGAACAATCTAGAAGAACTTCTGTATGCGGGTCATGGACAACATGTTGGAAATCATGGACGAGGGAGATTCCGTCCGTCACGAGGCCGAGGGAGAGGAAATTATCAACATAGGGGGGAAGGGCACACCTCTTACGAGTCGGAAGGAACCGACAAACCACAAAGTGATGATAGCAAGCAAGAGACACCGACTATGAGAGATAAGTCGAAAAGCACTTGCTACAGATGTGAGAAACTTGGGCACTATGTCTATGAATGCCCAACCAAGAAAACCAAAGAAAGTGAGACACTCTTGGTCGAAATAGATGATGATGATGAACCGGCACTTCTGATGTGCCTAGACGGTGAAGAGCGGTAGAAACATGGAATTTGGTCGTGTGAAACGATCAAAGGGAAAACCGTGTGATGCGGAGGAAGATAACCTGTGAAAGGTATAACAAAACAGTCCAGTGAGTGGATCGGATCAAAGCGAAGAATCCGTGAGGGAAGCAATCAATAATGAAGAACTCGTTGTGAGAGACAACCGTGAAGAAGATAAATCAAGGAGAAGACGCGCGTATCCTGTGACTAGGTCAGAAGAAGTAATTGTTGTGTGATACAACCGCAAGAAAAATCTAAGTGAGTTAGATTATCCAAAATCTATGCGAGTCAAATCATGTGATATGATGGTGGGCAAGTTAATCAAGACCGGTGGAGTTCGTGTTGAGACAAGTACATAAGAAAAGGTTCGTGTGATACAAATCAAGTACGGTCAAGACAAGTGTGAAGCAAAATGTTCGTGTGAAGCAAGTTCGTGTGAAGCAAGTTGGTGTGAAGCAAGTTCGTGAGGAGCAAGGTTCGTGAATAAGAAGATACATGTGAAATGTTAGATACCGAGGAGACTCGAGATGATGAAGCTACTTGGAGTTCAAAATCTACAACTTAAGGATGTTCAAGATTAGGGGGGTGAATGAAATCCTTAATCTCTACACATCCTAGTACAAGGGTTTATTAGTAATTAAAGAGAAGAGTGGCGGTTACATGGCGGTTATAAACTACAAGGACCAAAGTTGTCAAGAATGAAAGGTGGTAACCACCACCCTTACCGAAAGGGTGTGTCTCCACCCTCACACCTATTCCGATTGGCCAAGACAAGGGAAATAGGAAGGAGACACCGATTGGAACTTGTGGCTACAACCTCTTCATGATTCAATCACAGCCACATATTCAAGGGACGCGTCTATTCACGAAGAGACACGTCTATTAGTCGCACCCATTGGAAAACTACAAATAGGGGTCAATAGATTTCATTTGTAACTCTCATTCGAAATCAGTTGTACATTTACACACATTCAGATTGTATTTCGATTATTATTCAAGTTATACAAGTTTGTTTATCACGTTCTAGAGATCAAGATCCATTTTGGGGCCAACATCAAGCAAGAAAGAAACAAGAATCGAGGTCAAGATTAAGGGGTTGAATGTTGGATTAATCTTGACGGGTCTAGTCGGGTCGATGGCAGTATGTTTTTAATGGGTCAAGTATTTTCAATTAGTCATGTGTTTTTAATGTTGAAGTGTTAAGCAAAATTAAGTTAGTGGGTTACTGGGTCTTTGTTTGTTTATTCCTATATATTGTACGTTATCTTTAGAATGAGT
The DNA here is from genome assembly GCF_002127325.2 of Helianthus annuus. NCBI lineage: Eukaryota > Viridiplantae > Streptophyta > Magnoliopsida > Asterales > Asteraceae > Helianthus > Helianthus annuus. The sequence goes on from NC_035445.2 coordinate 4,174,173, forward strand.
GGTAGGGTTTTTTTAGCAGCAAACATATTCTCTGTAAGTGAGTTTTTGTGTGATTAAAGCCTTCACGTAGTTCCTTTATTATCTCAATTTGTAGTTTTGAGATTTGACCACTAACATTATTATTTATCTAGGGTTCGGCTATGAGGTTTGGATTCAGTTAGGACCTTAAATATTTGCAACTAATTCTGATCTAACAAAACACCTGTTATCTTTAGGTTGCTTGAGAACATTCTTGAGTTCTTGACTAATCATTGTAAAAGAGCTCAGAAGGTAATCATTGTGTAGAATTACACGTTAACCGGGCCCCAGTTTCGTACCACACGCGAATAGCCAATCACGGAATTATATTAAACGAAAAATATTAAGCTAACTTTTTTTTTACAGGAAACTTTCATTCACAGACAACCGAACCCGAAAACCGGGCCAGCCCAAAAAAACAAAACAAAATGTTACATAATTACAAATTTACACCAATCAATCCATTCTATCGATTGAAACCGCGATCTATTTCTAAACCAAAAGAACCCCAAAGCTCTCACCTCGCTAAAAACACCTTCCACACTCGGCTTGATATCCGAAAAAAACACTCTATTCCTAGCCAACCAGATGCACTAACAAGCAGTAATCACGATACCTTGGAAGACCAATTTCTCCATCGGCCCCAGCCTGCTGAACTTATGCACCTCCAAAAGATCAAAGATCGAGAACGCAAAAATCAGCGGTAAATGACACCATCTACTGATTTTTTGCCAAATCATCTCCGCAAACCGGCAAGAAATAAATAGGTGCATGATCGATTCCTCTTCACAGACACAAAGAGGACAAGCCCTGGATTGAATATCAATGCCACGAACAGCTAAGGCATCAAACGTAGGAATGCGGTTCAGCTCAAGCCTCCAAACGAAGATGTTGCACTTAATTGGAACCCATTTACACCAGTCAATAACCCGAACATTTGGATCACATCTACTTCGGACCAATAATTCCTTTGCTGATTTAACCGAGAATAAACCCGTGGAGTCGCCCAACCACTTCCACTTATCTCTACCACTACTAAGAGAAAAAAAAAAAAGATAACATACCCGATAGGGAAGACAGCTCCTAGACCTCCGTAGTAGAGTCAGGATCGAATCTCCACAGCCACGAACCACCGTCAGCCAAGCGATCCATAACAGTACAATCCTTCACAATTTCCAGTCGGAAAAGACAAGGGAATAATTCTTTGAGAGGCAAATTGGCTAGCCAAGGGTCAAACCAAAATAAGATGTCAGATCCCGACCCGACCTCACCCTTGAAGAAACATCGGATAGGCTTGTCGTCCACCAGCGGCTTATTTAAACGTTACAAATATTAACCCAAACACCCCTAACCGATTTGTTATATGGCAAAAACGACCACTTCGAGCCACCCGAATGGATAGCATTAATGATTTTGAGCCAAAGACTCTCGGGATCAGTCTTATACTACCACCATTTATCTTGAGGGGGATATTAACAGTATACAATATATATAGTGATCACAATTCCAGATTTATTCCACAAACTAGCAGCCCTAATGTGACAATCATGAGCCAAACAAATTACTCATTTGGAGAATAGCGTATTGGTCAAATCACTTCATTCGCGTTCAAGATTTCAACCGTCGGGTTAAATTGTGTCACACCCCCAAAATCCACACGCGGAGTACCACCGCTTGGAGGCGTGACATGACCAGGATCAAGCCACCAATCATATTGAACATGTAAGTAAGTAGTAAAAGTTATTCATCAATACGAAAGGTGTTTTCGAAACCAAACATAATCAAGTGTAGCGGAAGCATTAATGTAAAAACCCAAACATAGTTTCAAGTTGATATGTAATAAAAGTGTTTAACATAATATCCACAATCCGTTCCCACAACGATTGCGCCTCCCGTGCAAGCTCCATGTATACCTACGGTCCTGCAAGGCATGTAACAGAGAGTCAACAACTAGTTGAGCGAGTTCACAGTGGTTTGTTCAGTTATAGTAATCGTATTGTAAATCGTATGTTCGTTTAGTAATCCATGTATCGTATGCATTTGTATCGCAGCCCTCTAGGCGTGTGTGCGAAGATTAGTGGGAATTTCCCAAGTATTCTAGACTAGGTATATTTGTATCGTAGCCCACCCGACATGTGTGCGAAGTTCAGTGTACTGTTCGCAGCCATTCCAGGCATGTGTGCGAAGTTTAGTTCTATTATCGCAACCAAAACCTAGCGTGTGTGCGAAGAGAAGTATATGTATCACTAGTCTAGCAGTATATTATCAATAACCCTCCTCTCCCGAGGACAATATCACTAAGTTCCATTAACTAGATAAGTACAAGTAAATCGTTCTATCCCATTCCCAACCCCAGGAATCCCATGCCTTGGTAAGAGTGTGAACTCACCTTGGTTTGCTCGGCAGATACACAGAAGGGTCAAGTTTAGCGGCTAGTTGTCAACCACGTCCTAACATGGTTACCGTACAAGTCAGGTTTTGGTTTCGTGAAAAGCACATAAGTTTCACACAAGTTAACATGTTACGAGCACGTAGAGATCATGGCAACACTTTAACAGTCAAGTAATACATCAAGAAGCCCAAATAATAACGGCCCAACCTATTGTGCGATCCGCATACTTGTGCGGTCCACAATGGGTTGTTCGATCCACAAAGCCCGGCCCAATTAAATAACATATACACCCAGCCCAACAATTAGCATAGCAGTCCTAACATGTATCGGCCCAAATAGACAACACAAGTCTTGTGCGATCCGATTTGGGTTGTGCGACCGGGTTTGGGCTTTGAGGCCCAACAGTTAGACAAACATCATCACTTGTGCGATCCAGTAAACCTTGTGCGACTGTGGGTGCCTTGTGCGACTGGACTCCTTGTGCGACCAGGAATCTTGTGCGAGTGGGCCTCTTGTGCGATTAAGAGGTCTTGTGCGATTGGTTTACACATCCGAATTTCATGCAATCAGTTACAAATTTCCTTAATTCACGAAATTAGTTACATTGTTTCCAATTTAACATTTGTCAATTAACAAGTTTCCAGCTATTTGTTTAACATAGAATCGATCAAACCGGGCATATTCAAATGAATTCTCATGAACCCTAGATAATCAATAATCATGAACAATAATTCAAAACACCTAAACATACTCATCTAAAGGTTTCAATCATCTCATGATACTTCAATCTCGACTATATAACAATCCGGTTTCATGCAGCCGATTAACAAGCATTCGAATCTAGTTCTATAGTGTGAAATCCGATTAACATGTACAAATTTCTAATACACAGTAACAAGCCGATTTCATGAACACTAAGATCAAACCATTCGGATAAAACACATACATATATAACCGATCACATATCAACAACATAACGATACATCACCCGAACAAAACACATAACATGAAACACTAACCGGTTAGAGAAGGAACAAGGTTTGATCCGAACAAGGAAGGATCTTCGATGGAGAGGATGTTGTTGCCGTCGGCTATGAGAGGAGAGGGGAAGAGAATAGGGTTTGTGTGTAAAGTGTTTTTGGTAAAGTGTGAGATGGTTACAAACACCCTAAGTGTTAATCGAACAATGGGGATGGGCCGAACCCAAACTTGGGCTGCCCATTCGGTTCAAGAGTGTAGTCCAAATGACTTGTGCGATCGGTCCAATGGACTTGTGCGATCGGGTCCAAATACGTAATAACACATAATATAACATACATTCATTAATCGTAATAGTTCACATAATCACATAGCGTTACACAAAGATAGGTTCGAAATACGAGTTGTCACATTATCCCCAACTTAAAAGAAATTTCGTCCCGAAATTTGGTACGTACTCACTGAGGAAGCTAGTTAAGTTGCATGGTTTTCCTGGGGTGTCACATCCTCCCCCCCTTGATCTGGAATTTCGTCCCGAAATTCCGTGGTAGCTTCAACCTCAGTAGTGGTTGTACTGTTCGCGAATAACTGGGGATGCTTTTCTTTCATTTGATCTTCTCGTTCCCAGGTGAACTCTGGGCCACGACGGGAGTTCCAACGAACTCGAACAGGAGGGATTCTCGTGTTCTTGAGGACCTTAACATCCCGGTCCGTGATTTCAACTGGTTCCTCGATGAAATGTAATTGTTCGTCGATCGTGAGCTCCTTCAAAGGAACTATGAGGGTCTCGTCTGACAGACACTTCTTCAGATTCGACACTTGAAAGACGTTGTGAACTGCACCGAGTTCTACTGGTAGGTTCATTCTGTAGGCTACTTTGCCTATTCTTTCTATGACTTCGAACGGTCCGACATACCGCGGATTGAGTTTGCCTCGTTTGCCAAAACGAACCACACCCTTCCAGGGTGAGACTTTGAGTAGCACTCGATCCCCAACTTGGAACTCGAGTGGTTTCCTGCGCTTATCAGCGTAACTTTTCTGACGGTCACGAGCTGCCGCCATGCGTTGCCGTATCTGTGCAATGCGTTCAGTAGCATCAACTACCATTTCTGGTCCTGTGATTTAACTATCCCCCACCTCTGCCCAACAGAGAGGTGACCGGCATTTACGTCCATACAATGCCTCGAATGGAGCGGCTTGAATGCTGGTATGGTAGCTGTTATTGTACGAAAACTCCACTAAAGGGAGATGCTTTTCCCAGCTATTGTCGAAATCGATGACACATGCCCGAAGCATGTCTTCTAGGGTTTGAATCGTGCGCTCAGACTGCCCATCCGTCTGAGGGTGATAAGTTGTGCTCATGTCTAATGGAGAGCCAAAAGATTTGTGCATTGCTTGCCACAGTTCTGAAGTAAATCGTGCATCGCGATCCGAAATGATAGAGATGGGCACCCCGTGCCTCGAGACTACTTTCTTCAAGTAAATGTCTGCTAATGTGGAGAACTTGTCTGTTTCTTTGATTGCCAAGAAATGAGCAGACTTGGTGAGTCGATCCACGATCACCCAAATAGTATCGTTCCCACGCTGGGATCTAGGCAGGCCAGTAATGAAATCCATGGAAATTTCCTCCCATTTCCACTGTGGTATCTTGGGTTGCTGAAGTAGGCCTGATGGTTTCTGGTATTCCGACTTGACTCTCGCGCAAGTCAAACACTTACCGACGTAAGTTGCAATGTGGGCCTTCATGCTGGGCCACCAATACGTTGTTCTGATATCGTGGTACATTTTATCCGAGCCAGGATGTACCGAGTAGCGAGACTTGTGTGCTTCATCCATCACAAGTTCTCGTAAACCGCCATATAGTGGGACCCAAATACGCCCCGTTACATAATATGCACTGTCTTCCTTCTGTTCTAAGACCGATATATCTTCTTTGTTGACCAACTCAACATCTTCTTTGGTTTCTAGAAGAGTATAATACTAGTTAGATCATGAAACAAAGATCTAATGTCTGGTTGATCATAGATGAGGTGTGGCTAAACCATCATGTGATCTTTGAATGAAAAATAAGAGATGGATACCAATGTCTAACTAAAATTTTATTTGAACAAAAGAAAAAAAAACTACATAGAAATAGAAATGGTCCACAAGAAACTGATGGCGACCTATCTTGGCCCCGAGAGAAGAGATGCAGACATTTGTGTGAAATATTTCCCGTCTCCATCTTCTGTTTCCTGAATTATTGGATCTATGAAGTTGTAATCCAATTTCGATTCGACATACATTCCTCCTTCTAACACCTTAATCACCTTAACCACCGATGACATTGAAGGCCTTCTCTTAAAATTTGTTTGTAAACACCATGCAGTCCTTTTCATCATCTCCACCACTTCTGTACTATGTATGATAGAGACCGATTCGAGATGGTCAATCTCCCAAGATAGATAACCCTTAGAGGGGGTCAAGCTCCAAGAACACAAGATAAAGAAAAGACTATTTTTTTCTTCAATTTTTTGCTATCCTTCATTGATAAACTTGCAATGCCTTTTATAGGCTACATAAGGGAATAACTATTAATAAGAACATGACTACCATTACTCTAGAGGTTTATAAAATAACTAAATAAAAAGTTGCATTAAAGGATGATGCATGGCAACGTGTAAAGATTGTGGGTAAAGTGGTGTATCTGTAGGTTGACTAGACTTTGGCACGTATCAGTACTTGACGTTTTTAAGTGTTATAAAATGTTGATTTTGTCTAGAATTACATGTTAGAGGAGTGATTTCAGTGCAACCCAATTCGGGGTGTCTATCATTTACTGGTCTAAAGTATTCTCTTATGGAACAACTACATTGGAGAAAAATGCTCGGATAGTCTCTGTGGTTTGCTCCATTTTCACCTTAGTCCCTAATTTTCTAAAATTACAGCTATAGTCCCTAACTTTTGCAATTTCGTTCCCGGATAGTCCCTAAAGCGAACGGGGGTTAGTTTTTGGTGTTAAGTGGGTGTGAAATGACTAAAATATCCTTTATATTAAGAAAATAATAAATAAAACATCAAGTGGGACCTACCCACCACTCACCCAACTTCAACGTATTAAATAAAAAAATAAATTGTGGGACCTACACATATATAAAAGACATAACCATCACCCCACCCCCCACACGCTCATCTTCAAGTTTCAACCTCTTCCACCTCTGCGAAGAATTCCGGTCACCACCACCGGCCACCGCTTCCGACCACCAACGCCGAGTCTCGTCGGAGATGATGGTGGGGTGATGGTGCGATGGTGGTCTGTAAAGATGAAGGGTTTAACCCAGCCACACTACCGGCGCCGACAACACCAAACCACTCCACCGATTTGCTTTTCCGGCAAAACCAAATTTGCAGGTCCTATTTGCGTACCAGAGCCCACCGGCGAAATGTTCTCCGATTGATAACATCATCGGTGATTTAAGAGCTTTAAAAGAGATTAAACGGGGCCGAGTTAGGTTGTAAAACAATTTTATGGTCAATTCCAAACCATTTCAATCATCACTTAGATGTTAAACAAGTCATTTGTTGTCGAAATCTATAATAAAATATAAGTTTTTTTTTTTAATTTCTGTAGTTTAAAGTTCATTGGTAAAATCAGGGAAGAACTATGTGTGTGTGACTGATGCAATTTGTTTTACAAAATTGTCAGTCTTCTGTTGTTAATGGGGATGTTACCATTGGCTCAAATTCTAGCAATGTTAATTTGCACTGGCTGATGGAAGAGACGCGTGAGTTGAAGGAGAGAATAAGGGATATTAGGCGTTCTGCTAAAGGATTTAGAATCTTACAGAATCGTTGCAAAGTACTTGAAGTTCAGATGATTACAAATCTTATAATCTGGGAGAAACTACAACTCCTACAACCAGTGAGGATTGCATTCACTATAAATGGAAATTTGTGACTTACTAAATTTGCAAGTCTTGTGTATCAGAGCCCACGGGTTGGTGGTCGGAAGCGGTGGCCGGTGGTGGTGACCGGAATTTTTCGCGGAGGTGGAAGTGGAAGAGGTTGAATGCCCAGATAGTCCCTGTGGTTTGCCCTTCTTAAGGAAAGGGTATTTTTGTCATTTCACATTCTCTTAGCTGAGAAAACTAACTAATGTTAGGCACAGGGACTATACGGGAACGAAAATTGAAAAGTTGAGGACTATAGCTGTAATTTTAGAAAGTTAGGGACTAAAGATGAAAGAATAGCAAACCACAGGGACCATCCGGGCATTTAACTCACTACATTGTTTATGAAGTGAGCAAATGGAATTTCTTCCACAAACCAATGGATAATCACACTTATCAAGAATACTTTCAGTAAGATCGATTACCGTTTTCAGTACATCAGATTGCCATTCATACACTTCCAAATGACCATTTCGCCTCAATTTCATATATTGAGTTGATTATGCTTTGAGGTATGCCTATCACACCATCAGGAATATCACCTGGCTCAGAAGAATCTATGAAGAATTCCAAACTCCCATTCAATAAACTCATGTATCTTCTTCCCTTATTTGTATCGTTGCGATTGACCAACCAACTGCAATAGGCTTGAGGTGGGTTTGATTCAACATAAGCAAACAAACCTTTATCCGTTACTTGAAGAGAATACATACCTTCCTGATCATTGGTTAAAGAAATACTAGATTTCAGTTTTTCACCTATAAACATCTTTTTGCCAGGTAACAAAGAGGTTGTTGGGTGATCAAAAGATTGCCAAACTACCCAGTTCTGGTCATCGAACAACACCAGATTTCCGGTATTAGTTAGGTTCATGCCGACAACTGATTTTCCTGCTGGTGGTCCAAACTATGCTTCCATCTACATCTTGTAGGACCAAATCTCCAGTTGCAGTGAAATTCAGTATCGCGTTATCCCTGATTGGATTGTCTTTGTTGGCTGACCAAACCACTCTATATAGCCCATGGGATTTTGTTATAGGACACAAGATCATGGTAAAGAAGTAAGATGTACAATCTCCTTCACAGTGAAAGCAACAGGTGAATTGAGCTCCATTGGCTTCTCTAAGGAGCATGGGTTGGTCAGAAGAGTAGTTGGTGGTCCTTGTAGTAGAAAGATTTGTTGTACGATATGATTCAGTAGTGGGTGAGTAGCAAGATAACATGAGAATTAGAAAAAAAAAAAAAAAGGTAAAGAAAAAACTGGAAATCAATGATGCTCTCAATCATGACTGATAAACACTGAAGAACCTATGGAGAATGCATCATTTAAATACCCAAAATCTATTAACAATTCTTCAACAAGTCAAGTCAAATAGTCAATGTTGGGCCGACCACTAGTTGAGCCAGAACTTTGTAATCATGAAAGTTTTCTTAGCAATGGAGATATAGCTTAATTGGATATTGCAAATTCATTTTTAAATGTAATCAGATATTGCAAATGAGATATAGCTTAATTCGCATTAGAAGGGAAGTGAATATTTGGGTTTGAGCTAGGCCATAGATCTTAAGTTTGAATCCGGTCCCAATCAGGTTTTATCGCAGTGGGTCTTCAGGCATTGGGTTTTCTCCGGAACTGGAAATGGTGGATTTGGGCTACCCAGCGTTGTGTGTGGTCTTGAGCGCATGAGGTCGCCTTTTGCCAATGGGTTACCCCGAGTAGCCGAGCTTTTATTTCGTTGGTCGTTTAAAAAATATAATTAGATATTAATTATAGTCTAAAATAAAATTAGATCATTTAAAATAAGGATAAACTGGACTGGTGATTCTAAGAAAACAGAAAGCAACAGATTAATGATTCACAAACCCCATTTCAATAGTAATTGGTCTCGCAGTGCTTATAAAACCGTACCCATAATTAAATTGTTCTTGCTACAAACTCACTAGTCGGACCAATTCTTAAAATCCGGTTGAGCGGCAAAGTTCATTTTTACTTTTTGTGAGACTTAAACCCATGACCTCCCCAATTTAGGTACTCCTAGAAGCTTTGCTTCTCCCATTGGGCCACCAACCCCAATGGTATTACGACGTTTCACGTACATACCCCTTTCAATGAACCTCTTAACTCTTTCGGTATTCTCTCCATTAAATCCGGCTTTTATGCTTCCAATTGAACATGGTCTAAAGACAATCAAAGGACACTAGTGTTGAAGATGATCTAATGGCAACCAAAGGCGAGACCTCGACCATATGTTCTTTCCGGAAGGGGTCCACGTGCATAGGTGGACCCATAGCATTAGCATAGGTATAACCCTACACCCATGGAGTTGTTTATATTACGTATAATATACGTAATCGAAATCTGAGTAGCACCCAATATTTCTTTGACACCGACACCCATGATTATTAACTACGCTATACCTAATGACTAATGTACCATATTCTATCACACTTGTCATAGTGAGTAATAAGAACTCATAATGGGTAAAGGATCACGTACAAGACATAAGATTCGTACGAAGTGTACGTGACCAAGGGAGGAGGACAAGTGTCCTTGCCTTGAAGGGTAATTTAGTCATTTCTCACTTAAACAACTTCCTCCCTTGATTTTCAAACGGCTATAACTCTTTCATACGTTAATATTTTTTTAAATTACACCGTATTATTAACGATGAAACGCCCTCACACGTAATAACTTAAAAACGACGCAGCGGAAAAAGAGCCTTAAAAATTTCTTTCTCTATTAGACACATTTCTTACATGAAGGCTCAAATACGGAATGTCAAACATTAACTAAAAGAAATATACAACATTCACTTTCAATTAACACTTTAAGACGTTGCGTAATTAAAGCTATGTGACCGTTCTTTTCCGTACAATCCTTTCTCTCGACTCGATTTATGTCCGCTTCTCTTCGTTTGTGGTAGAAGAAATCCGTGTAGTACCTGTAGACATCACATACAACTTAACCATTAGTCGTTAACAAGATCATACGACATTATTCTCATGTAATTTAATATCAAATATCATTCAACAATATAAACTTTGATTCATTCAACTATCCTCTCGTATTTTCTCATTCCGAGTTCGACTTCAATACCTCATGAACCCGATGTTCTTTTACCTGCATTACATTTCAACTTCAAGGCACACCATTAGCAAACGTCAATTCCCAAACATAAGGAAACCATTCCTTCATACATTTATAACATCTCGCATTCATATATGTATACTAATTCCTACGTGCATTCATAGCATATTACATCCATACATGCATACATTCATAAATCATACATGTACACAAACATATACACCTACATATATACGCACACATTCGTACACGCACACATACATACGTACAAGCTCTTACATACCACTTACATTCCCGTATAATTTTACTAACATATCCTAGTCACAAACATCCATATAAATAAGTCTCATACGTACAAACTTACGTGCATGTTCATTTCTATTCATGCTTACCTATGGATTCTGTCACTAACATGTAGGTAGATCTATACACATACATATCTCCAAACTTATTTCTTTCCCACACATACTTTGAGTGAATGTTCTTGCTCATGAGTGAACATTTCAACTATTGAGTGAACATTCTTGCTGACGAGTGAACGTTCCAACTGTTGAGTGAACATTCTTGCTAACGAGTGAACGTTCAAACTGTTGAGTGAACATTCTTGCTGACGAGTGAACGTTCCAACTGTTGAATGAACAATCTTGCTGACGAGTGAACGTTCCAACTGTTGAATGAACATTCTTGCTGAAACAAACTAGAAAAACAAAATTTGCCAGCTAACTGGCTCTCGCGGGGCGCGACAGCCCCTACCCCAGGTGGGCGCGGGGCGCGACATCTGTCGCGTTGCGTGACGATGAAACTGAATTGCTGTCACGTAGCGCGACAGCCCTATTTCAACAGAATACTTCCCTTTGATGCTGTAACACCCCGTGTTTTCGAATGTCAAAGTCAAAGTCAAAGTCCAAGTCAACTTTGACTTTCTTTGACTATAGATAGTCTATATTATGTTTTACTTGTATTATGTGGAGTAAGTGTTGTATTCAGCAAGAATCGAAGTAATCGAATGTTTTAACGCGAACCGATCTACGACTGTGAACGTTAGGAAGTAACAATGCGATAAAGTTAACCAATCAGTAATCAAGCCAATCTAACAATCATCGAACTCGAGACTCGAATTATGCGAATTTTGGAATTGTTATACGTGTGTGTGTGCCCTATATGTTACTTGTGCATGTTTACTTTATGTTTGGTGTGGTATTCAAGCAAATCAATCGAAAATCGAATCGAAACTCGAAAAGCAATCAAACTCAATCGAAACCAACATCGAAACGTGAAATGTAGATGCTTGTATGTAGATATAGTGATTAGGACTGAAAGTAATTTGACTAGGAACTCTATCGTATTCGTATCATCGTCCATCGAAATCAAAACACCGAAAATCGTCACGAAATACTCAACGTGTGTCGCGGATCGAACAGGAGGCATCCTGATCGAACAGGCCAGCCGATCGGCTAGCATCTTGCCAGCCGATCGAGCAGCCCATTCGATCGGAGCTCCTGGCCGATCGGCTGCCAATTTCCCCTTTTGGAAGCCTATAAATAGGGTTGTCCTTGTCTTCATTTCCACTTTTGGAAAGTTCTGACCGGCCAGCTCCTATTCTTCACCTTTTCTCAGATTTCTCTCAACTCCGGTAAGTTTCCACTCTAATTCTTGTACGACTTTGATCATTGCATGATTCTACATCCTTCTATCTTTCAAATCTTGGATTCTAACCGTGAAATCACCAAGATCTAAGTGTTCTTGGGTGATGTCATCATGGTGTTCTTGAAGAACACCAAACTTTGACCTCATTCAACCATGAATAGCTTAGATCTGAGTGATTTCCACATAAACAAACTAAGATTCTTACAAATCTTAACATTTTTATGAATGATTTCCAACTTTCTTCAACCTTTCTACACTCGAAACCTTAGAACTGGTAGAAACGGAGCTTGAACCGGCTAACTAATCATTCTGACAGTTAAAAGGTTCAAGATTCGGATTCTATATACAGGGTTCACCGATTTTGGGTTAAACTCTAAACCAACGTTCCGAACCGTTCACCGGCCGGACTTGGGTGATTCCTGTCCAAGCCAAAGAAGCGAGTAGGAACGGAGGGTATCATAGTTCAACTCATTGTCAAGTTACCTTAAAAGAATGACAAACAAATAAACAGCCAAGTGTTAGACGAAAGGCTGACCAGGTCAGAAATGCTGGCCAAACGGCTAGACTGTTCAAACAGCCCAGCCGATCGGACATACCAGCCGATCGACCGGGCCAGCCGATCGGCTAGCACATGGCCCCACACTTTTCAAGTATCATGAAGTATGTTATTGACGAAGTGATGTTCGATCGAATACGCTCCTCGATTCGTAAACATTACTTTTCGGATCATGAGATACTATACTTCAACACTCCCTCGTTTCTGCAACTCGTTCGTAGTATGGTGTGCCAGCCGATCAAACCTGCCGTTCGATCGAGTGACATCCCACAGAGAACTACTTCTGAAGTCCTAACCGATCGGCTAAGCCGGCCGATCGAACAGACCGTTCGATTGACCGACTTGAAAGGTAGCAACACTTCAGTGTTCTCAAATGCTGCAACGAAAACTTCAAAAGTTCAAATCCTCAAACACAAACACACCAGAGGAAGAAACAATCCACTCGAATGGTCCAGCCGATCGAGCCTACCGGCCGATCGAACAGGACTGTCCAACCGGACATACCAGCCGACCGAACAGCCCGTTCGATCGAACCTGCCGTTCGATCGACCAGTCCATTCGATCCATTTACACTTGTCTTATTTTCCACATTACTCATTGTTGTACTATCGAACTATTCAGGCTAACCCTACTCCCAGCGCTCCCTTCAATCCATAACCAATCACTGTGAGTATACTCGATCCCTTTTTGCTTTTAGCACTTTTGGGTGTTACATACGTTACCTATCAAATCACGATCAGACACAAACTATTTGAACGCTAACCGATTGCATGTGCTACTTGACTAAATGAATGCTGTTTATTATGTTTACACGTGGAGTGCTATCTACCTGCCTTAGCAACATAGTACTATAGTTTGGACTCAGCACCCGTTCACACGGGGGTTGTTAAGGACAATTACTTGCATGGATTACGGTAGTAATCGTGTATTGCGAACCGTCTCGGACGGTCAACCCGCAGTCGTTGGTACCGATGGTCCCATGTCAATAATTAACATGCTTCGTTTTCCTCTGTGTACGTGCTGGTTATGCGTAAACTATTCGAACTCTATATGCTATTATCAAACTTGTATGCTCACCTTTACATTTTATGTATTGACTTTATTTTAACGTATGTGATAGGTAATTAGGATGCATACTTACTAGGAAAGCGAGGCTTGAATAAGTTTCTAGAAGCCCCCAACAAATAGTTGTCTGCCAAGAACAAGCGTCTAAGGCATAGTTGTCTGTAGATCTTGTCCTCTGGCATTACAGCCAAAAAGTCAACAGAATAGGGGTCTAGAAGCAGATAAACAATTGTTGTAATAATATTTGAATCTGAGTTGTCGGAACAGAATTACTTGTTTAGTTGTTATCTGTAATAATATGTTTGTTTATTCGGGATACGATATGGGACGTATCTTTAACTGGATTATATAAATAGTTGTTATGGAAACTTCTGAACAATCTGTTTCGCTCGGTGCCGCGCCCCGATGATTCCGCCATCGGTTGGGGTGTGACAGATTGGTATCAGAGCCATAACTATAGGGAATTAGGTTAGACACGACCTAGTCCGGGTCGTTGTCTTAGAGGCCTAGACTATAGTTAGGAACCAACAGACCCAGTTTATGTGCCTATTCTGCAATTCTTCACTATCACTGCACTCGAGTTTTCAATTAAAGTTAGACGATTCAGTCAGGAATAGGTGTGAAAACCACAAACTCCCGACTAAGTTGACTGGCTTATAAGGATTTCACTCCTTCATCTCGACATTTTCGCCAATAAACGAGGAGAATTATACCAAAACAGGTGTGAAACCCCCATTTTGACGGAATTTCTCCTTAAATTTTCTTAAAACAAGGAAGGAATTGCTAAGCCAAGGGGTGAAACCCTAACCTTGGCAGTTTGTTCTGGACTTTAATTATCTCACCAAGGCCTCGATGGACTCCAACGACCTGAACTCACGAAGTATGACCTAGGGAATACGTGTTCGAAGCCCAAGAATCGAGGCAGAAACGCGACCCCTAGAGTCGAAAGTGATGACAAGTCTACTGTGAATAGTCGAGTTGCCTAGGGTAGTCGATGTCTAGTAGCCGTAGACAATCTATCTCTCGATTTTATATGTTTCGAATTCTGAGAACCGCAGTCGCGTACTCGGATGACTCGTTGATTTTATGTGTTTTTGTGTACTTTACCTGTTTACGTGTTTATATTTTGGGTATTATTCGATTTTACTGCCATTTCAATCAACACACACGACTCGCATTTGCTGTTCTATCTCCATTCGACATTCAGCTGTCGCAACTCTAGACAATATCATGCTATATAACGCTATACGACTAAGTTAGGCTGTACTATACGATACTACTCGATATGCAATACGAACGACATGCGAACTTTGAAGAATAGGTTTCTGTTTTCTGACTACCTCTGTGCTTAAATGCGTATGTGCCTTTCGTGACTATGTGCTTCTGTGCTCTACTTGCTTATGTGCTTCTGTGGTTATGTGGATTCTGTGCTTTTTACGTGATATGTGTTTCGACGTGATTCTAAGCTTTAGATTGTAGTAGACGTGTGAGGTGAGATTCGATTACGTTGTGTTGAGTCATGTGACGATGTCTAATGCAGACCATGTCGTCGTCCGGACACCGAACCCCACTTACTCGCCAAGAAAAGAGAGACCGACGCCTCGCTGCTATCATCTCCAAACAAGTGGCAAAAGCCGTGAGTGAGGTGTATGAAAATGCCAGCAAGACGTCTGAGGAATCCCGAGCTGAAAACCCTAAGGATTCGAACAAGGTTGCTTTCAGCTTCAAGCAGTTCAAAGCATGCGGACCAAAAGAGTTCACTGGCGAAGATGGTCCTACTGCCATGTTTCATTGGTTCAACTCGGTCGAAGTAACCCTGCGACAAAGCGGATGCCCCGAAAATCTCCGCACTCTCAATGCTACTGGCGTCTTCCAGTCCCGTGCTCTAGACTGGTGGACTGCTGAACGAAACAAGCGTGGGAATGATGCAGCTTACGAGCTGACATGGGAGGAACTGAAAGCAATTATGATCGACGGATTCTGCCCTCCCCATGAACGCCAAAAGCTGGAGGATGAATTTTGGGTCATCAAGCAGAAGGACGGAGACAACGCTGCTCTCACTGCTCGCTTCAAGCAGTTTAGTATCATATGTCCCGATCAGGTCAAGACTCCAGAGATGACTATCAAGAAGTATATCCGAGCTCTGCCAGACTGTGTAGCAGATTTTGTTCACGCCTCCAAGCCAGCAACGATCGAAGAAACCTACCTACTCGCCGCTGAGATCAATGACAAGCGAATGAAGTCTGGTTTTTGGGATAAGCAAACCAAGTCTCTGCACCAAGCCACCGCAACACCCACCGATTCATCTGCTCAACCCTCCAAGTCATCAAGAAGGAAGAAGAAGAACAACAGCTCCAGCAACAAGAACTGTGCTGTGACAACTACTACTGCTCCTCTTCAAGCTGTACCAGCCTAGCAGCCGCAACACCAGCGCTCAGCCCCAGTGATCAATGCACCGCCAGCGAAGCGTGCATACACAGGCCCTCACCCACTCTGCCCGACATGCTCTTATCATCACCCAGTGGGTCTGGCTTGTCGTTTCTACGCTCACTGCAACCTTTACGGTCATTTCACTGCGAACTGTCGCTATGGTCCCCGTCAAGCCCCAGTTCAAACCACTGTCAACCAGGCTCTACTCCCTGCCCCTCAAGGCCAACAAGCAGCTCAAGCACCAGCAGCCAATGCTCGAGTCTGCTTTGCATGTGGTGACCCTAACCACGTTGTAAACAGGTGCCCGAACAAGGTGGTTAAACAAGAACCCCAGCAGCAACAACCACAACAGCAGCCTCAGCAACAGCAGCAAGCAGCCCATGCCCGAACATTCAACATCAATGCCCGACAGGCTCAGGCGGATAACAACGTTGTAAATGGTACGTTCCTTGTGAATCGTATTTATGCATCATGTTTGTTTGATACTGGAGCCGATAACTTCTTTGTGTCGTTTGAATTCGAGAAGCTCCTTAGTCGTAAGCGCTCTTATCTGTCCTCGTCATTCGAAGTCAAAGTCGCTACAGGAAGAACTATTGCCGTTAATTCAAGTACTCCGTGATTGTACTCTCGAACTCAACAATCACATCTTCCCAATCGACCTTATTCCAATGCAACTCGGAAGCTTTGACGTCATAATAGGCATGGACTTTCTTCGCGAAAACCATGCTGAAGTTGTGTGCTTCGAAAAGATGATTCGATTCTCGCTCGCAAATGGTGATCTATTGTGTGTGTACGATGAAACAGCGTCGAAAGGTCTCAAACTCATGTCATGTATCCAAGCTAACAAGTATCTCCGCAAGGAATACCGAGCTTTCTTGGCCAACATTGTAGTAGCGGAGAAGGAAAAGAAAAAGAAAGTTGAAGTCAAGGACGTTCCAGTGGTTCGTGAATTTCCTCAGGTATTCCCTGATGATCTTCCCGGACTACCACCAAGTCGTGATATCGAATTTCGTATCGACCTCATCCCTGGAGCTAACCCCGTTGCCAAAGCCCCTTACCGACTCGCGCCTTCCGAAATGAAGGAACTCTCGAACCAACTCCAGGAATTACTCGAAAAAGGCTTTATTCGCCCAAGCACCTCTCCTTGGGGTGCGCCAGTCCTCTTCGTCAAAAAGAAGGATGGATCGTTCCGGATGTGCATCGACTATCGGGAATTGAATAAGCTAACCATCAAGAACCGATACCCCTTGCCCCGAATTGACGATTTGTTTGATCAGCTACAAGGTGCATCATGTTTCTCTAAGATCGACCTGCGTTCAGGATATCATCAACTACGGATTCAAGAAGAAGACATCCCTAAGACCACTTTTCGAACCCGTTATGGCCACTACGAATTTGTTGTTATGCCCTTTGGTCTAACCAACGCACCCGCGGTTTTTATGGACCTTATGAATCGCGTGTGTAAGCCTTATCTTGACCGTTTCGTCATCGTGTTCATCGACGATGTCTTGATTTATTCCAAAACGAAAGCCGAACACGCGCAACATCTACGTTTGGTTCTCGAGTTACTCCAGGGGAACCAACTCTACGCCAAGTTCTCTAAGTGCGAATTCTGGTTGGAGGAGGTTCAGTTTCTGGGTCACATCGTGAATAGTCAGGGTATCCATGTCGACCCCGTGAAGATTGAAGCCGTCAAAAGCTGGATTACGCCTAAGAACCCGTCAGAAGTTCGTTCTTTTCTCGGACTAGCGGGCTATTATCGACGATTCATTGAAGGATTCTCCAAGATCGCTGTGCCACTTACCGCTCTTACTCATAAGGACAAGCCTTTTGTGTGGGGAAACGCACAAGAAACTGCCTTCCAAACCCTCAAGCATATGCTGTGCAACGCTCCAATTCTTACGCTGCCCAACGGAAGCGACAACTTCATTGTCTACTTGATGCTTCTAACCTTGGTCTCGGCTGTGTCCTCATGCAGCGAGACAAGGTTATAGCCTACGCATCTCGTCAGCTCAAGATCCACGAGAAGAACTATACAACCCATGACCTCGAGCTAGGCGCGGTTGTCTTTGCATTAAAGATTTTGCGACACTACCTGTATGGCACAAAGTGTACAATCTACACTGATCACAGGAGTTTACAACACATCTTTAATCAGAGAGAGCTTAATATGCATCAACGCCGATGGGTAGAACTTCTCAACGATTACGACTGTGAGATTCGTTATCACCCAGACAAGGCGAATGTGGTTGCTGACGCGCTCAGCAGGAAGAGTTACATGCTCAGTACCCGGAACACCCAAGCCCAGCACAACCTCGAAACCCTTATTCGTGAAGCTCGACATGCTTGTTTTAACGAGCGTACATTGAAGAAAGAGAGAATCTATCACGATGGAGCTCAATTGGTAAGCAAATCCGATGGGATATTCTATTATTTGGACCGAATTTGGATCCCTAAGCGGACCGATTTGCGAAAGATTATCATGAATGAAGCCCACAAGTCCCAATATTCTATTCATCCCGGTGCGGACAAGATGTACCAGGACCTGCGTTATAAGTACTGGTGGCCGGGTATGAAACGAGATATCGCTCTTTACGTTGGAAGTTGTTTAACTTGCGCAAGAGTCAAGGCTGAACATTAAAGACCTTCTGGCTTACTCGAACAACCGCCTATACCTATATGGAAGTGGGAGAGTATAGCTATGGATTTCATAACAAAACTCCCGCCCACGCCATCAGGTCACGACAGTATTTGGGTTATAGATGATCGTCTAACGAAATCAGCCCACTTTTTACCGATACGAGAAGACTACAAGGTGGAACGACTAGCCCAAATCTACACCGACGAGATCATTTGTAATCATGGTACGCCTCGTGACATCATTTCAGACCGTGACGCTCGGTTCACTTCGCGATTGTGGGAAACGTTTCAAGCGGCCCTTGGTACGTCGCTTAACCTGAGTACTGCATTCCATCCTCAAACCGACGGACAGACTGAAAGAACGATCCGTACTCTCGAAGACATGCTCCGAGCGTGTGTCATAGATTTTGGTGGTAGTTGGAACAAACACCTGCCATTGGTCGAATTCTCGTACAATAACAGCTATCATGCCAGCATCCAAATGGCACCTTTCGAGGCTTTATATGGTAGAAGATGTCGATCGCCTATTGTATGGCACGAGATCGGTCACTCGCAACTAACCGGTCCCGAGATCCTACAAGAAACGACTGACAAAATCCACCAGATCCGAGACAACTTGGTAAAAGCTCGGAACAGACAGAAAAGTTACGCCGATAGAAGACGCAAGCCCCTGGAATTTGAAGTCGCTGACTACGTACTCCTAAAGGTATCACCTTGGAAGGGTGTAGTCCGATTCGGCAAGAAAGGGAAACTCGCGCCTCGATATGTTGTACCTTTTAGGATTCTGGAAAGAATCGGAAAAGTCGCCTACAGACTCGAACTACCGGAGGAACTCAGTAACGTCCACCCGACTTTCCACGTCTCTAACCTTTGGAAATGCCTTGCTGATCATGATCTAATCGTACCACTCGACGATCTTCAGGTCAACGAAACCTTACACTTCGTGGAAAAGCCTGTCGAAATCATGGATCGCCAAACCAAGCAACTCAGGCGCTCACGCATCCCTATCGTGAAGATCCGATGGGAGGGCAAATGAGGCGCGGAGTTCACTTGGGAACTCAAAAGCGACATGAAGGCCAAGTACCCGCAGTTGTTTAAATAAATAGATCTGAAGCATCAAATTGGTAAATCACGGTGTTGTGTAGCCTTCGAGCCTAATTTCGGGACGAAATTCCCTAAACAAGGGGAGACTGTAACACCCCGTGTTTTCGAATGTCAAAGTCAAAGTCAAAGTCCAAGTCAACTTTGACTTTCTTTGACTATAGATAGTCTATATTATGTTTTACTTGTATTATGTGGAGTAAGTGTTGTATTCAGCAAGAATCGAAGTAATCGAATGTTTTAACGCGAACCGATCTACGACTGTGAACGTTAGGAAGTAACAATGCGATAAAGTTAACCAATCAGTAATCAAGCCAATCTAACAATCATCGAACTCGAGACTCGAATTATGCGAATTTTTGTATTGTTATACGTGTGTGTTTGCCCTATATGTTACTTGTGCATGTTTACTTTATGTTTGGTGTGGTATTCAAGCAAATCATTCGAAAATCGAATCGAAACTCGAAAAGCAATCAAACTCAATCGAAACCAACATCGAAACGTGAAATGTAGATGCATGTATGTAGATATAGTGATTAGGACTGAAAGTAATTTGACTAGGAACTCTATCGTATTCGTATCATCGTCCATCGAAATCAAAACACCGAAAATCGTCGCGAAATACTCAAGGTGTGTTGCAAATCGAACAGGAGGCATCCTGATCAAACAGGCCAGCCGATCGGCTAGCATCTTGCCAGCCGATCGAACAGCCCATTCGATCGGAGCTCCTGGCCGATCGGCTGCCACTTTCCCCTTTTGGAAGCCTATAAATAGGGTTGTCCTTGTCTTCATTTCCACTTTTGGAAAGTTCTGACCGGCCAGCTCCTATTCTTCACCTTTTCTCAGATTTCTCTCAACTCCGGTAAGTTTCCACTCTAATTCTTGTACGACTTTGATCATTGCATGATTCTACATCCTTCTATCTTTCAAATCTTGGATTCTAACCGTGAAATCACCAAGATCTAAGTGTTCTTGGGTGATGTCATCATGGTGTTCTTGAAGAACACCAAACTTTGACCTCATTCAACCATGAATAGCTTAGATCTGACTGATTTCCACATAAACAAACTAAGATTCTTACAAATCTTAACATTTTTATGAATGATTTCCAACTTTCTTCAACCTTTCTACACTCGAAACCTTAGAACTGGTAGAAACGGAGCTTGAACCGGCTAACTAATCGTTCTGACAGTTAAAAGGTTCAAGATTCGGATTCTATATACAGGGTTCACCGATTTTGGGTTAAACTCTAAACCAACGTTCCGAACCGTTCACCGGCCGGACTTGGGTGATTCCTGTCCAAGCCAAAGAAGCGAGTAGGAACGGAGGGTATCATAGTTCAACTCATTGTCAAGTTACCTTAAAAGAATGACAAACAAATAAACAGCCAAGTGTTAGACGAAAGGCCGACCAGGTCAGAAATGCTGGCCGAACGGCTAGGCTGTTCAAACAGCCCTGCCGATCGGACATACCAGCCGATCGACCGGGCCAGCCGATCGGCTAGCACATGGCCCCACACTTTTCAAGTATCATGAAGTATGTTATTGACGAAGTGATGTTCGATCGAATACGCTCCTCGATTCGTAAACATTACTCTTCGGATCATGAGATACTATACTTCAACACTCCCTCGTTTCTGCAACTCGTTCGTAGTATGGTGTGCCAGCCGATCGAACCTGCCGTTCGATCGAGTGACATCCCACAGAGAACTACTTCTGAAGTCCTAACCGATCGGCTAAGCCGGCCGATCGAACAGACCGTTCGATTGACCGACTTGAATGGTAGGAACACTTCAGTGTTCTCAAATGCTGCAACGAAAACTTCAAAAGTTCAAATCCTCAAACACAAACACACCAGAGGAAGAAACAATCCACTCGAATGGTCCAGCCGATCGAGCCTACCGGCCGATCGAACAGGACTGTCCAACCGGACATACCAGCCGACCGAACAGCCCATTCGATCGAACCTGCCGTTCGATCGACCAGTCCATTCGATCCATTCACACTTGTCTTATTTTCCACGTTACTCATTGTTGTACTATCGAACTATTCAGGCTAACCCTACTCCCAGCGCTCCCTTCAATCCATAACCAATCACTGTGAGTATACTCGATCCCTTTTTGCTTTTAGCACTTTTGGGTGTTACATACGTTACCTATCAAATCACGATCAAACACAAACTATTTGAACGCTAACCGATTGCATATGCTACTTGACTAAATGAATGCTGTTTATTATGTTTACACGTGGAGTGCTATCTACCTGCCTTAGCAACATAGTACTATAGTTTGGACTCAGCACCCGTTCACACGGGGGTTGTTAAGGACAATTACTTGCATGGATTACGGTGGTAATCATGTATTGCGAACCGTCTCGGACGCTCAACCCGCAGTCGTTGGTACCGATGGTCCCATGTCGATAATTAACATGCTTCATTTTCCTCTGTGTACGTGCTGGTTATGCTTAAACTATTCGAACTCTATATGCTATTATCAAACTTGTATGCTCACCTTTACATTTTATGTATTGACTTTATTTTAACTTATGTGACAGGTAATTAGGATGCGTACTTGCTAGGAAAGCGAGGCTTGAATAAGTTTCTAGAAGCCCCCAACAAATAGTTGTCTGCCAAGAACAAGCGTCTAAGGCATAGTTGTCTGTAGATCTTGTCCTCTGGCATTACAGCCAGAAAGTCAACAGAATAGGGGTCTAGAAGCAGATAAACAATTGCTGTAATAATATTTGAATCTGAGTTGTCGGAACAGAATTACTTGTTTAGTTGTTATCTGTAATAATATGTTTGTTTATTCGGGATACGGTATGGGACGTATCTTTAACTGGATTATATAAATAGTTGTTATGGAAACTTCTGAACAATCTGTTTCGCTCAGTGTCGCGCCCCGATAATTCCGCCATCGGTTGGGGTGTGACAGATGCTGCGTAAAGTGCCTAACTATGTTTTCAACCAAAACTCAATTTGAAACTTACATAACTTTTGAGCTAAGCGTCCATTTTGTGTAATTCTTGTTTCTGCGCGTCCGTAATTTAATTATGGATTCGTTTACCATCCTAACTCACATCAAAAGCTGAATTATAAGAAAAAGGCTTAAAGATCCTTCATGCCATTATTCGACCCGTTCGATTCCACCATTTTATTTTCGACGTAACTAGCTACTTTCAGCCCCGGCAATCATTCCTACCTTAGTATTTCCATTTATTAATTAATCATACATGACCTTCTCACATTTATAAGCATTAAATAACTCCCTATACATACTAATAAGTGAGTCAGAATTCACTTACTTTAAGCATGCGTATTAGAGCTTACTTCCTTCCTCATCTCGCCGCGTTAGCCCTCCGTGCTTGAGTCAATTGATACGATTCCTTTCCTTACATGTCATCACGTTCGTATCAAAGTTAGCATATATGATCATACATACAAACATTCATTTCCTTTTATTTACACATTATTTGACTTCCATTAGTCACATTTTCGCATACATGAGACACATATCAATAGTTACCTTATTCAAATCTCACGCAACTCGATTACCATCATACATAGCACACAAATCATCTAGTACATGACACACTAATTCTCTACTCTAACATTTGTGTTCAAAAGCCCATCCATTACATTCATACACTGTTGACTTTCGAAAGTCAACGATCTAACTTACATGTATACTTTCAAATTGTTATTCTTAATAAGGTAGACCATAGTAATAACATTGTGTGCATTTCATACTCATCTGGTGACGCACATACCGCACGGTCACCTAGTTATATCCACATATAATCACATAGTAAATCCTACATATGTGAATTCTTCATGATCCTACCAATTGACCAACACATTCTAAATTAACCCATTTACATAACTCCACCTTCTTTACTCGCTAGTGAGTTCACACGCTTAATATTTAGTACATGATTATTTACTAGTTATGATCAAACACCTAATCCCACATACGGTGTGCATCACACCCTCAAAGCATGTAGTACAACTTTCTAATGCAAGTATCTTACCGTATCATCTTATCACACTAATTTCCCACTTGTAATCCATCTAAAACACATTCCTTTTGCAAACCTATTATCTATTACATTATTATCACATTCTACATATAATTATCCATTGCTAGCATACAAATGTCACTTATCATTTTCACCTAAGCATTTTATCGAACACTTGGTGTGCATACCACTTTCTAAGCATAATGTACAAGTGTTTTGAGCATGTTTTTCCCAACTTCATCTCATGAACCACCACATTCAAACAAGACCTCATAATCATCAATTTCACATCAAGTTTGTCTATCAAAATCTATCATATAATACCTTGCTCATCACAAAATCACAATATAACATCTACAATTTCTTCATGATCATCCTCTTCACATTCATGCAATGGGTTTCATTCTAATTCATCCAAATAACTAAAATTTAACCATGATTCAACTTCAACATATAAGCATTAACAAGTATTCATTCTAATTTCAACCAATTTCACGGATTAAACATAACCCATTTCATAAAAGGTCACCAATCTAAGTTTTAGAACATACCTCATGATCCCTTGTGTATGTGATCACTAATTCATGTTCAATCATAAGTTTGAGCTCCAATTTTCCTTCAATTTGAAGCTTCTTCATGAACTAGGATTTGAACCCTTGTTCTTTCTTGCTCCTGGACATCGACACACACACACACACACTGTGTGTGTGGTGTTTTAATTTTATTTATTAAACTCTTGTTTCCTTTTTAACGGTTTTGGCCCCTCAAGTTTCGTTTGATAATAAATGAAAATACTTATCTTGTTACTTATATTCATGTTACCACTATGTTAATTTGTTCCTAGCTATTTTGTTTACGGTTTCACCTTTTCCACTAATGGTACTTTTACCCGTTCCTTTCTATTAACCGGGTTTTAAATTACCAAACCCGTTTTTGGGGTGTTACAAACGAGCATTTCATTCTCTTTAATTCGAGCGCCCCATTGCTATAGTTTTCTTTAAAAAATTACAAGATTTTGATTACCCGTTAGTTCATTACGTGATTTTGAATACCCAGGACATGACTATGTGATTTTAAATACCCATTACGTGATTACACATTCAACATAAACCATTACGTGATTACACATTCAGTATAAATCCATTACGTGATTACACATTCAGTATGATTTGTTATAACTGGTGTTATTACAATTATGCTTATTACGTAACTACACATTCAATAATAAGAACTTGATTGTTTATGCTTTTATTACGTGATTAAATCTCTAATATACGGCATTATGTGGTTATTATAGGTTGATTTAGCTATTGTTTTGTATATAATTTATCCTTAATACGTGATTGGACTTGTAATATTTGGTATTTCATATGAAATATTATAAATTACATGTTTTTGTTTATACGTAATTACGTCAGTCTGGTATCACATAAAATACTATAATGAAATAACGTAATCACGAAATGAGTATTCAAAATCACATAGCCACGTAATAATACATAGTCAGCTGTTGTTACGTAATTACGTAATCACTTAGTAGGGTTTCACATACTATAATGAAATCACGTAATCATGAAATGGGTATTCAGAAATCACGTAATCATGCTGGGTTTTCAAATCACGTAATGGGTATTCAAAATCATGTAAAAAAAGTTAAGAAAACTATAGAAATAGTTGGTCGAATTAAAGCGGATGAAATACTCGTTAATACGGTGTAATTTTTTTAAAAAAATATTAAAGTATGAAAAAGTTATAGCCGTTTGAATATCAAGGGAGGAATGAGTTCAAGTGGGAAAGGACCAGAGTACCTTTTGCTATTTATTTTTTCAATTATTTGAATCTCATATTTATGAAAATGCCATGGATTACTTTTTTTTTTTGAAAGGTGAGAGTCTACTAATAGGTTGTGAGAGCAGCTCCCACACCCCCGGCCCTAGCCAAGTCTGCCCAGACTACGTTGACTTAACCGGGTCCGCGCTGGTTATCAGACTTGGTTCCGGCTTTCCCCCGGAAACCGTTCTGCCTCCACACGAGAAGCCTCGCTGGAGTAACAGTCGGATGAAAACCGGGGGCGGGCTCAGGCTCAGGCCCGCGGTCCTATATGTCCACGGGACTCCTTGCCCTCATTGCCCTTACCCCCAAATGTAGCAGGTGGGGATCGAACCCGGGTCTCCAAGGAAACCCAAGGTTCTTTCCACCACTCCACTACAAGTGGGGGATCGCCATGGATTACTTTGAGTCATTGATCTTGGAAGATCAATAACTCAAATACTCATGTATACTTCGTACAACACTTTATGTGTCATATGTGTCTATGTTTTGCCATGATTCCCCCGATTTTACCATAATATATCAAGATTGACCATTATCTAACCTACGATGATTACATTTTACTACGTTTTAGTATCATTGACCAGTATTGACCCACATTGACTATATTTTTTATTTATTTATTTATTTATTTTTTTTGAAAATTAAACTTCACTAAAAGACAAACCTCCGACCCAAAAGGCAAAAGGCCAATACAAAACCACTCCCCGACCCAAACGGGCAAAGAGAAAATTACAACGTATACACATTGACTATATATGACCATGATTTACCACTATTGACCTAGTTTAACAATGTTTTACCCAATGTGTCATATTCTTCTTGCATATCATAATGGGTCCTAAAGAGTCATATGGGTCATAATACGGCATAATTTACCATAAAAAGTCTTAAGACCGTCCTTCACAGGATTTGACCATGATTTACCAAGTTTAGCCATTATTTCAACTTGTTATGGAAAGAACTTTAAATTAACTTTTTCCTTATTTATGTAATTGTAATATATTTTTTTTTTATTTTTAAATTTTTGTTGCATTTTTGCATCCAGAATGAAACAGACTCACAAATTCGTGATTGATTTGGCACCGACTTGAATGAGGACATTGACTTTGTCACAATCGGTAGCTAAATTTGCAACCATTTGGTTAGTCGATAACATCTAGTTTTGTTGCGGTGAAAGCAAAAGATAGAAATAAATTAATAATTTGCATAATAAGTTACTTGCAATATCCTTAAACAACTGTACTGAAATTTTTAGGTCAGGTCGCAACTCCGTAAACAAGATAATTTGTTCATAAGTGCAACTCCATGCACTAAATTTCAGCAACATTGAATTTTTAGTAACATCTACACCTTCCCACCTCATAATTCAAGATTCACATTATGCCGGTGCCTAAAATAATGTCCTAATCTAAGTCGATGGCAAATTAATCGTCAATTTGTGACGGTTTCATTTTGAACGCAAATCAATCACCATAAGGGCAACTCCATGCACTCCCCCCCCCCCTCCCCAGTGGATAGAGTAGGTGCACCCCTGCTTGTTGGTGCATTTGGCGAGATCTAGCTTCTTGCTAGTTATTTCCGTTTTTTTAATGAAATTCCTTTTTCGGTTTTATAACATTTATCAAAGTTGATAATTGTATGATATTATATGATAACTATTTCAACGACAACTCGTGTACTTAACTGCTTTTTTTGTCGATAAAACACGTGCTATCTTGTGAAGATATTCATTCCTGTTAAAGCTAAGCGGTGATGTAATAAAATATCGTTTTCTCTGCACCAATTGTTCTTTATCTTTTTTTTTATCGGCAAAATCACTTTACATGTATATATAAAGAGCCAGTAAGAAACTGGAAAACAACAAACCAACCGAAACAAACAAAACAAAGAATGTTGTTGTTCTTTAGCTAATATATGTTTTAAAAAAGCCAGCAAAGAAAATCATAAATTAATAATATCTGCCACCAATAAACATAATAATCAATCTCAATATTTTTCAACCCTCTTTATCATGATTCTACCAATAATGGTAAAACACAATATTATAAAAATAAAAATAAAAACAATAACAACACTAATAGAATCTTTCACATTTTTAATCCCACAGAATAAAAATTAAAAATAAGAGGGACAACTTGAAATAGAAAAGCCCATGGTTCTTACTTTTTGTTTGCTTCCTTCTCAGCCTGAAATCAATATATAAAGAAAAATCATTTCAAATAATTTCTAAACTAAATGAATCTTGTTCATATAAACTATATATATTATTATCTTGTTTATGCTCGGATGATTAATTATGTTTAAAGTTCTTCTACTTTATTTTTATTTTTATACACTTTTGTTGACGGTCTAACCAGTCTAACCGGTTAACTAAGAGAGTAGCCGGTTTGATTACTTATGTAGTTTTCAAAAAATGGTTCGAATGTAGCATCGAGGTATAGTTAATGTGTGCCAAAAGGTTCAAACATAGGGCGCTTATGATTTTACCGCTTTGACAACTCTATCAAATGCTTCGGGTCCATATTTCTCAATGTAACGCTCCACAGATCTTCGCGCATCAAGGCTCATCATTTGGAGGACTTTCCGCTGTCCCTCGGGGTATTTTGAACTCACTTGACTCCCAACTTTGACATATTTCCTTGCTATATTTGCATATACATAAGCTGCCCCATTGATCCCGGGTAGCACCAACCACATACAAAACAATAGCTTCAAGTAGGGCCAAAATGGAAGCCTGTTTTTTTTTTCAAAACAATCAAGTCTCATGTAAATATAAAACATTAATCACTTTGTAAACAATAAAAGGGCATTTGGTGCCATTCATAGCAACTCCTAAGCTTGATAATACAAGTTGCTTGAAAGTTACCAATTTATGTAAGTAAAATTGATTGAATTACCATTGGAGAACTTTCCAAAAGGAAAGCTCGAAGAGGGTAATGAACGAGTATAAAACCCAATATGTGAGCCATTGTTGATCGTCTTCTGATGTAGAGCCCTCGATTGCAAGCATTGACGCGTACCTTTTTTGTAAAGTGTGTACAATTATAGTTGTTAGTCACACATTTTACAAGAAAACAATCTTGAACATTTCGCGTTTTGCATAAACAAAATCAATTCTTAAAGAGCGACGGGAAGTCATGAGTGCTAGAAGAGGAAAAAACGAATGAGGGACCGTGGCTAGGAAACCCAAAAAATCAATTGTAATAATAATATAAAAAACCGTTACCAAGCATGACATCATAAATATTGGATTATGATAGCAATTATAGGCTCACATAAGTTTTTATAAATTCATGAAGTAAATAATGTAATTTTTTTTTTTTTGAACGGAAAATTTGGATCACTGACGGACCACTGGAGTATCATCGTGCCACGAGAGGAACCACCCGATCATATCCAGCTCCACTAGGCATAATGTCACACCAATTCAGGAGGAAACCCAATAAACATGGGAAAACCCCCCTTGTGGGAATCGAACCCAGGACCTATTGGTCCCAAAACCTTATCCCACCACCAAGATGCCACTAGGCTATAACGCCATGGGCGTAAATAATGTAATTATTTGGTTAAGAATATCAAACAACTAAAAAGACTCGATCTAGACACAAATACCCAAAGTAAAAGCCCATATGAGCTAGTTTGGCCCATTGAGCCATTACCGATCTAGACATCAACAATGGCACCAAACGTAAAAGCCCATATGAGCGAGTTTGGCCCATTGAGCCATTACTGATTATCTGTGTCTAGCGGCCAATTAGAGAATCATACATTTTTTGTTTTCCTTTCCTTTTTTCAAACCATGGTAAGCATTCTATAAAAACTATTTTTCTTGTTCATTATTATAGCTTTCTTGCAAAATTACAAACAATCTTACTGGCCCTTAAACCATTTCAATATGGCCCAAACCAAATCCAATGGACTGATTAAGACGGAGACCGACCAAGACCCTTTTTGTAATTTTGTTCCGATTTTTGGTTTTAGCATCTTTTTGGTATTCGATGTAGGTTCAGTTCGGTCCAGTCCTGACCCGATGCCAGCCCTAACTCTACCCGTCCATTATGTTCCGATTTATTGAACATCTAACAACTTAGTTTAGAAAAACAAACTTCGACGAATTTGTATTCTAATTTAGAGAAAGTGCAACTTACAAGGGGAAAACAAGCATTACTCCGGGCCTATAACGAATTAACAAAATTAAACAAGTTAGTCGGATGAAACAAATATTCAAATCCTCCAACATCAACATTAACATGTACCCGATTAGTGTGTCTAGATGTCTAGCAATTGTTGCAAGAAGCCCCATTGTTCTTCGAGTTTTCAACGTTGTTCACTTGTTTCCTATTCGATCGATAAAAAAGTTGTATGTGCTATTGCATTTTGCATTTTCCAAGTTATATAAGTAGTATGATTGTTTAAGATGAAGCAAAGCATATCTTTTGAGTATGATCTTCTTTTCTTTAGTTACAAGCAATAAGGAGGGTGGGTTCATGGCAAAAAGTCTATGAAACTGGCCTTGGAATCTTTCTAAATTCTTCTTACATAAAGCTCAAAGAATGAATATAGGAACATGCTCATTGATACCTAAATGTGAGTATTTTTGTTCGTATGAACTCAGTGGTTGTGAGATGGGTGTTTTTGGTTACGATCGAAAATAGCTTGAACTTAGCACGAGTTTGTTGAATCGTAAGGTCAACTGGGTTAGGTTGATATGTAAACAATTTTATTTTTATTGTTTTATTTTGTCGAAAAAAAATATATATTCCTAGATAACTTATTAAAAGAAAAATAGTATTAAGTTATTAACACTTGGATCAAGTTAATTTC
The DNA here is from genome assembly GCF_002127325.2 of Helianthus annuus. NCBI lineage: Eukaryota > Viridiplantae > Streptophyta > Magnoliopsida > Asterales > Asteraceae > Helianthus > Helianthus annuus. The sequence continues at coordinate 4,204,689 of NC_035445.2, forward strand.
TATACATTTTTACTTTTATACTTTTTCTGTATTTTTTTATTTGATTAAAATATATATAAAATCATTTAAAAAAATATATTATGAATAATTCTTTTTCAGGAAAATGGTATTTTATAATACCACAATTTTGTTAACATAATACCAATCTCGAACTCATGAACTTGGGAATAACATCAAAGATGCTAACCAACCCAGCCACGGTTGAGGAGGTACCATTAATATCAGACTTAATTAATTTATTTACCATCATCAAATTGTGCAAATAATCTTACTAAAATATGTCTAAGGAATGATTGACAACTTCTAAATGGTTAAGTGCTAAACCAGTAAGAGGTCTGAATTATTAAGAGTCGGTATAATGTTTAACCATTCAGATGCAAATGTATGACCGATTCACATTAGAGGTCTTAACAATTCAGACATTTGCTCGCGAAACAAATAGTCTGAATCATTAAGTGTTGAACCAATAAAAGATCTAAACCATTAAGAGCTAAACAAACAGCCCCTAAATGGGCTAAAATAAGCATCTTTTTTCGTAGATTTTATTTAACATATTAGATATATATGCATAATATTATATAAAAAGTTATAATAAAAATAATTAAATAATATATATATAATGTTATGCATGTATAAAAGTAAAATAAAAAATAAGTCAAACTTGAGTTTGAAAAACTAATCACGAGCCAAGCACACAATTTAGAAATAGAGCTCTAAAAAGAGACGAGCTAGAGTTTAAGTGAGCTTAGGCGGCTGAGGCTGGATTCAGCTCTTTTACACCCCGTAATTGTAAATATGTTTGTGGGTTGTGATAAATGAGTTAAATGGGTCATGTTCAAATTGGCTCTCTAGCTCGTCTCTTTTAGAGGAGAGCACTATTTCCAAATTGTGTGCTTGGCTGGTGAGTAGTTTTTCAAACTCAAGTTCGACTTATTTAGACGGCTGATGCTGGATTCTGCTCTTTTACACCCCGTGATTGTAAACATGTTGGTTAGGTGTAATAAATAGGTTAAACAGGTTGGCTGTTCGACTTGTTTGATTAAACGTGTTAACTAAACAAGCCAATTTAAACATGGCCCGTTTAACTATAAGAATTTATATAAGGTTTATCCAAACACAACAAACGTATTAGACATAACAAGGCAAAACCTAATTATTTTCGTCTCATGAGAATAACCACCTCGCTAACACATATACAACTTTCTTCATATTTTATATAGAGTATACAAAACAACATAAACTTATTAACAATACTTAGTTGATTAGACATTCAAATAAGCCAAGTTAGAGAATATATTGAGTATTTTAAATTTTGTGTGAAAGGAGTTTTAGGGGCAACGTAAACCGTCACGGCGCATGAAAAAAGCAAGTCAAGTAGCAGTTGGAAGCTAGCGGATTAGATGAACGATGTGAATGCTCCGTTGGTATAGTGACATTTACCGTCTTCATTTTCTCTTTAATGCAACAATAATTTATATTTTGTATAGTGACATTTACCGTCTTCGATCCCCATTGGTTTGCAACCGAGTCCGTAATGAAAGTATGAAACTAAATAGGGAAAATCACCAAAATTAATATTTGATAGTTTAATATTAACAAAATAAACGTGTACTTTTTTTTGTTTTACATTTGTACACAATGATCAAATACAAATATCATTATCATACAAAACGTATGAATAGGGTGAAAAAACGTGGTGATAGTTTCGTAATTATTAACTCTTATTAAAATTACTCTAGAAATGATCTTGTAGAGTAATTTTATAAAATGTTCATGTAGAGTAATTTTGATTTTGTAACGTAATTATCAAAATTACTCTACAAGTGTATCAAAATTACTCTGCAAATTTATCAAACAACATACAATTCAAAATTACTCTACAAAATCATTTGTGGAGTAATTATGATCAGGGGCGAAGTATAGTGGGTGCCCAAGGGTGCACCCGCCCACCCCAATATATAAGTTTCGATTTTTCGTCCGAAATTTTTAAAATTATATAGGATCCCCCCCTCCCGATTATTTTTCTAAATTGTATATCCTAAATATTTATAAACTTTGTATATAAATGATAGGTAGTTTGGTAAATATACACTTTGTTTTATTTGGAACTATTATTATTTGACTCGACTTGAATCGAATAGTCGACCGGACCCGACCCGAAACATAACGATAGGAAAAAAAATTTGGGTCCCACCACTTTACGCCCCCTCAAAACTTTTGATCAAGCTCCGCCACTGATTATGATACTCTACAAAGTTACCTTATAAGATCAAAATTACCCTACAAGAATATTTTATAAAATTACTCTAGAAGATCAAAATTACATTAAAAGAACATTTTACAAAATTACTCTACAAGATCAAAATTACCTTATAAGATCATTTGTAGAATGATTTTTATAATTACTCTACGAGTAAATAATTATGAAAATGCCACCGTGTTTTTTTTTTTTGGTTTTTTCATGTCTTTCGTACGTTTTGTATAATAAGACACTTTGTACGTGAACTTAACTCTACATTTGTAAAGATTGACTAAATAGACCAATCAGATTTTGACGCTTAACATGAATGGAGCTGAGTGCACCGTGTGCGGGCGATACTGTATGATTGAAAGGAACTTAGACCACTTAAAACATGCCACTTAGGCGTTTTGTGCACTCTCGCATATCACATTGCGCACTCTCCCAGGGCACACCATCCTCATTCATTTTGTGTCACCAGCGTTTATGTCTACGTTGTATGTTTTAGTCATCCAAATTTCATTTTGTTGTCGGCACATTGTGCACCCGGTACTTTCATTATGCCATGTGTCAATATATACTTTGTTTACTTTATTGTTGGCACATACGCCCCACTTGCAGTATGCGCATATAATGTATATATGTGTGGGCGCTCGAAGAGCAAAAGTGAGATTGCACTAATTTTAACGTTATTTTACTAAGTTTGTGAAAATAACGTTAAAAGCGGCGGACGGTTAATCATGCATCATGTGGTTGCTGAGTGTTATGTGTCTTATGTCTAAGGTTTGATGCAAAACTACTATCGAGCTGGGGGTCTCACTGGAAGCAGTCTCTCTATTCCTACGGGGTAGAGGTAAGATTCTCTACATCTTACCCTTCTCAAACCCTACCTTAGCTTTGCTATTGGTGGATTTACCGAGTATGATGATGATGATGATTGTAAAAGGTCAAATGTTTACGAATGCAAAACAAAAGGTTCAATGTTCATTTTCTCAATTGTAAAAGGTCAAATGTTTATATTGGTAATTTTCTCACTTACCCATTCGACCGATGTAAACTAGTTTGGTAGTGGTTTAAGTTTTGGTTTGAAATTTATAACGAGTTACAAATCATAACATGAACAGAATACATGCTTATGTATATTTTAATAGAGAAAAATGCCCGGATAGTCTCTGTGGTTTCATCTTTTTTTACCTATAGTCTCCAACTTTCTAAAACTACCTGAATAGTCCCCAAGTTTTCAATTTTTGTTTCCGGATAGTCCCTGGGTCTAACTTCAGTTACTTTTCTCTGTTAAGTGACCCCACGTGCATATCACGTGAGGGGTATTTTGGTCAGTTTACTTGTTTGTTTTCTCTGCCTATTAAATAACACCCTTTTTCCCACAAACCTAACCACCAACAGCATCGATTCCATCATCTCCTCCATTGTTCATCTTCCTCAGCAGCCTCGATTCCATCATCCTCATGGTTCTCTGCAATTGTGGCCAAGATGCAATCATAGTTACGTCATGGACTGATCTCAACCCTGGTCGCCGATTCTACTCTTGTCCAACCATGGTAATGTATACTATTACCGATTTTAATAGTCTAGGGCTTCAAAAGTATGATTCTTTCTTCTTTCTCTGTAGAATCCCAACTGTGGAAGATTCATAGGGTGGGTGGACCCACCAATGTGCAGTCGTGCAGTGGCAATTATTCCTGGGCTTTTAAGACACAGAAACCAAGTTGATGTTGAGTTAGCCAAGATGCGAGAAAGGAATCGGCTGAAGAACAAGATCATTACGGGTCTTTTGATACTTTTAGCGTTTGTGTTTTGGATGTATGTTAAGGGTTGAATGTATTGGATATTGTAATGTTTTTAATGTGAAGGATGTTGTAATGTCTTCAATGCAATGGATATTCCCAATGTTTTTTGAAAATCTGATGCATTCAATGAATTTGGTTGTTTGGAAATAAGTTTGTCTTAAATGTGGTTGGTGAAATATGGATAGTATTCAATGAGTAGGTTGGTTCAATGAGCAGGTTGTTTAAATGTGGTTGCTTGGAAATTAGGTATTGTGCAAAATGTATCGTGCGAAATGTGTCGTTTAAATCTATTGTGCGAAATGTGTCGTTTAAATCCATTGTGCAAAATGTGTCGTTTAAATCCATTGTGCAAAATGTGTCGTTTAAATCCATTGTGCAAAATGTGTCGTTTAAATCCATTGTGCATGAACTGTTGCAACAAATGAACACAATAACCTGTCCAAAGTGCATCACCTGTTGCAACAAACATACCAGCTACAACCCTCAACAAATGGACCACAAACATGCCAGCTACAACCTTCAACAAATGGACCAGATTTAACATTCGACAAACGTGAAACTAAAACACAAAATAGTAAACCACAAACTTTAAACTACTGACCATTAAACATCCAACCATACACAATATCCTACATTAATACCATCAACATAACAAGTCCAAAATATGATGATAATTGTTATAGATGTTCTAATAAGCTAAATAGACACAAAAGACTGCATCAATGTTTTAAGACAACCCAAAAACCATAACCCGAAAACCATAACCCTTAAACACTTGGACCTGCCTGACCAGCCTCAGTAGCTTGATTACCATCTTTCTTCTTCTTACCTTTCTTCGGCCCGGCAACTTTTTTGGTCCTTCCACAAGTTCTTTGGTTGTGGCCCTTTTCACCACACTTCTGGCACTTCACGGACTTCCATTTTCTTGTGAATTTGCCACCAACCATAGCCTGCTCGTTATCAGCTTCAGCAGCCCTGTTTCTCTTGTTTCTTGCTTGTGAAGCCCTTTCAACTTCATCCTGCAACTCCACAGCATCCTTCCTTCTTTTCTTCTTATGTTTGCCGATAGGTGTGTGGTGCAGAGGTGGGGTTAGGTTGGTTGGAACTTGTGATTTTGGCCATAATTCTCTACCATTAATGGGACCAATGGTATGACTGTAAACCCTCTTCCATGTTTCAAGATAATAACATTCATTAACCCATGATTCCGGGGGTCCAACCTCTTGGCCATTCATTGCCATGTCCCAATTGACAGCCACAACATGCCTACAAGGGATTCCTGAAACTTCCCATTCTCTATAAGTCCAAACCCTATCCACAACATCCACAAGATACTGTTTATGTGTTGCAGCACCATCCACTGTGACCTTACCACTGACTTGATACTTTGTCCCACGACTCCACTTAACATTATAATTTGCAGCTAATTTCTTTGTGTTTTCAAAGATCTTTGCAACTCTAGGAGTAAGTGGACCATTTGTCTGCCAAATCTTCCTGAGAACATTCACAATCCTGTAAAATGAGACCTGCTCCAGTGAACGGGTGGAATACTTGCCAACCAATTATAAGCTTCAATGTTGTACAATCTCAACTCCTCCATTTTTGCTTCAAAATCTGGAACTATATAAGCTTTGGATGCATTTTGAAGACAATCCTTGAAGGCATTTCCTCTCCATTGAAGTTTCATGTTCTGCCATATATGCCTTGCACAAAATCTATGTTCAGCTGCTGGAAATACCTGAGTTATGGCTGGTATTATTCCCTGTTTCATCACATTTCAAACATTAATCATACAAAAAACAGACTTATGATAATTGCTGAATTTAATACCATACCTTTTGCCTGTCAGAAATGAAGGTGAAATTTGCATTATCTGGAAGATCCAAGTTATCTTTAATACACTGTGGGAACCAGATCCAGGAGTCTTTGTTCTCAGCCTCAACAATTCCATAAGCTAAAGGATAAATGCCATTGTTGGGATCTAAACCAACTGCAGTTAGCATCTGACCAGGGCCTTTCATAAATGCCCCATCTAACCCCAACAGTTCCCTCCTACACTCTTTAAACCCTTCTTTCAGTGGTCCCAGACAAACATAAATCCTCTTGAAGATCCTTGTGGGTGCATGTGGGTTACACTCAGGCTCAACAACAAATTTAACTGTTGTACCTGAATTGGTCCTGTACAGTTCCATGACATAGTCCCTGAGGCTCGCATACTGAACTTTGAAGTCCCCTTCAATCTTTTTTGTAGCCTTGAGCTTTGTCCTGAAAGCCTGTAATCAACTTAAACTTAGTTAATGGTCTATAATTAAACAAAATAAACAGAAGCAGAAATTAGGGTTTATACCTTCATTTTTGTCACAGACAGATCATACTTCCTCCCAAGCTCTTCTTGTAGCCTACTTACTGAAATATTAGGGTTGGCTGCAATCTGATTCATCACAAACTCTTGTTTAGCCAAGAAGGTAGAAGTGAAAGGCTGTATTTTTCTGGATGTGAGACACTTGTGATCTGGTTGGTAAGTCTTTACCACCCAAGTCTCATCTTCATCGCTCAATCTAGACAAGTACAAAACCCAAGGACAATCTACACTATTTAACCTACCCTTCCTTTTATCATTGCATTCTACCAATCCCTTTTTAAACCCTTTTTTTGTCCCACTTGCAGAAGATTCCTTGCCTTTTTGGCAAGTTGCAGATTGTATATGGATACCAGGCCCACTTTGGCTGGGCCCAGTTTGATTCGGCCCACATGTGAAAATTGGACATCTACCCTCACAAACCACCCTAATTCTTTTTTTTATCATTTCTCAGAAAAGACAGTGACCTCCTTGTTTCAATTGCATGTTTGTTTATCTTGTCTTTTGCCGCTTTGGCTGTTGGAAACAACTGACCAACATAAAAAGTCACTTGGGATGTTGCTTGTCCAGCCCTCTTTTTCCTCATCAACTCTCTTAATTTCAAACTTCTCCTAGTTTCGAAATCTTCCATTTCCTCATCAGTCAAACTGTTAAGAGACTCGTAACTTAGATTTTCATCATCTAATAAGTCATCACTGGTATCCACATCATGGTTGCCAACAAACTCTACTTCAGCTCCCATAAACTCCACACCCCTGTCAACATTTGCATGGTAGTCCATCATGTCATACTCAGCCTCACCCATACTCTCTAACCCCTCTACAAAGTCACTGTCATCTGAATCATCACCCTCAGATGATTCATCATCATTAGCCTCAGCACCATCAGTTGCCTCACCACCCTCATCATGCTCAGATCACCACCCTCAGCTTGCTTAGACTGACCAACCTCAGACTCATCACCCTCCGCTTGCCTAGACTCACCATCTATTGGAAAATCAGTTGAGAAATTTGCATTGTCAAAATCATAGCTAAAACTGTTATTGAACGATGCATTCTCCACAACTACATTAGCCTCCACACCACCTACATTAGCCTCTACACCACCTACATTGGCCTCTACACCACCTAGATTAGCCTCTACACCACCTACATTAGCCTCTACATCTTCATTAGTTACAACTTCATTTACAACTTCATTACTTACCTTATCAACAGCCTCTACACCACTTGTGTTACCCTCTGCATTAACAGCCTCTACACCACCTGTGTTACCCTCTTCAACATCATCATTTACAACTTCATTAGTTACCTTATCAGCAGCCTCTAAACCTTCTACATCAGTTACATCTTTCCATTGAAGTAACAAATTTTTTGATACCCTAAGTTTCTTTCTTCTAGGCCTTTGAATGGTATTAACAGCACCCCCCTCATTTTCTAATTCTTGAATAACCACCTTCGACGATTGTGTAGGACTAAAGTAATTTTTAACCTTGGTTTCACCATGTTCTATAAACACCTTAATAAGTTTGTTTTTTGCAACATATTTGGCCAAAAGCCTAACATCACCATCATTACCTAAAGGACATAATCCAACATCTAAATCTAACTCAGGAATCTTAAAATGGTAATACAACTTCACATCAGGAACATTTAGTTGAAGATCTCTCACCATCCAATCGATTTCATGCACTGAAAATTCCTCAATGTTGCAGTAGTCAACATAAGCAGCTTTGCCAAAAGCGTATTTTCTTCCTGGTGACGGAGTAAACACACCACCATAAAGAAGTTTTATGCTGAAAAAGTTCTCAAAACCATCTGCACATACATTAAACTCACATTAGGGTATAAAATTACAGATATTGTTAGGGTTTTAACAGTTTATTTCTCTATATTGTATGTTGTTCAACCTGTACCATTCTTGCACAATGAAGCTAGGGTTTTAACGATACTTACCGTAAACACTCTCTGGTACAAACGGCTTCACATACTCAGAATTGGACCGGAAATTCCACTGACGGTTGTTGTTTGGATGTTGAGGATCGTCGTCCTTCATTTTCGTGGGAAGATTCTGATGATCAATCGATCAGATTTAGGGTTTAGATTGTGAAGATATTAGGGGAAGATGATGAGCCGGATTCGCCTTAGGGAGGGAGGGAAAACAACTGACAATGAGGGAGTAAGGGTGCAGGGATACTTTTATATGTTAGGCACAAGTAAACTGACCAAAATACCCCTCACGTGATATGCACGTGGGGTCACTTAACAGAGAAAAGTAACTGAAGTTAGACCCAGGGACTATCCGGGAACAAAAATTGAAAACTTGGGGACTATTTAGGTAGTTTTAGAAAGTTGGGGACTATAGGTGAAAAAAGGTGAAACCACAGGGACTATCCGGGCAGTTTTCTCATTTTAATATTAAGAAAACATACCTAAGACATTGTTTGTTTAAAATTGAGAATACTAAAAAGACATCGTTCGATGGGTTTTAAATCAAAAAGAGCGATATATAAACCAAAGACTGAACTTTGAAAATTTAGAACTAGGAACCGAACCAAACATATTCGGTTATGGTTTCGAATAGGGCATTGAAACTGCTCGACACTCGAGACTCGCTCGTCTTGAAAAATGCTCTGGATAATACTTGTTCGATTGTCTGCTCGGTTATAAATGAGCCGATCGGCTCGGTCCAGTTTGAAAACGAACCGGGCATGAGTTAAAGGTATATACATATTATATATAGTATAATAAGTGAAATTAAAACGTAAAAATACAAACCCAGAATATGCGTATACATCCAAACCTAGGGGTTTAAACGAGCCGAGTGGCTCGCGAGCTGATTAAGATCGGCTCTGAGCCTTATCGAGCCCGAGCCGAGCTTTAGTCTAAAATAAAGCTCGTTTATTTATCGAGCCCGGACTCGAGCCTAACATGTGAAGCTCGTCAGGCTCGTCGAGCCTTATCAAGCCTTAGTGTAATATCTATTTTTTAATAATAACTACCCTTTATTTAAAGTTGTCTAGTAAACGAGTCGAGCTGAGCTTATTTAAACATATTTATGAGCCGAGCTTGAACCTAAAAATAAACTTGTTTAGTAAATGAGCCCAAGCTCGAGCTTCACTTATTGAGCTTGCAAGTCAAACGAGTCTATTATTTATATTATTTTTATTTAATATATTAATTAATAGATAATAAACTACCAATGAGCCGAGCTTGAACTTTGAAAAGAAAGCCCAAACTGAGCAGAGGTCAAGCTCAAGCTCTCATAAATTAATCGATATCGAGCCTGGTCAAGCTTTAGCTTTATTCGACTCGTTTTCACCCATATCAAAACCTATATATATACTACATACTGAAAATTTATGAGATGGTACCATTCATCTTTGTGATTTGTAGTATATATAAATATAAATAAATAAATATGTATATTTGATATTCCCTTTTCTAAAAGTTAACATGATATTATATTAAATTTCAGTGTATATATGAATTTACCACCAATAACATTTAAACATAAGTATCAATCTATTATCACTTTTATTATCTATCATAATCAATATTTTCCTGCCTCACTTTGATCGTCTATACTACTATTTTTTTTGCTTCTAAAATGATTCTCTACATCCATATATAAAAAAAATAGGGTCAATGTCTCAATGAAGCTAAATTATAACAAGAGTTCTACATTTTGTATAGGTAAAACAAACAAATATAATTTATACTGAATAACAAGAGAGAGAATATACAACCACGTATATACAACTATACAAGTAATAAATATTTACAAAATATATAACATGCGATGACCCCATATATATACATACATACGTACATACATACACACTCGTGAATCACATGATAACCGGCAAGTTGTAGTCATAATCGTATGTGCCCATGGACATACACGGTACATCACGGATACAAGTTGATGGATCAAAGTCTAGGAGCCATGACTCAATGTTCTGGAGCTCAATCTCACGATTCGCATAGCCCATGATTGGATCTTCTTGCCACTGGAACCCTAACTCTTCAGACGAACCATTACCATAATCAAACGACATGACCATGTTATCCAAACTCGAATCAGGGCTACACCCAAGGCTAGGATCAAGTATATAATCAAGGCTAGGGTCAGGGCTATAAAATTCGAGGCTAGGGGCAGGGCTATCGTGGCGATCATCAATATGGATCACATGAGTTGGTTCCGATGACATAACATGCATAGTAATAGGAGGGACCGGATCAGACACTGAACCATTGCCGGTGAGCTCTTGAACTAGGGTCTTGAAATTGGAAGATGTGGTTATGAACACCTTTGGTTTTAAAACTTTTATGAGGTTGTTGAATTGATGGGTGGGTTGTTTCCTGGAGATTTTGAATGAGGGTTGGGTGGTGAGTCGACTTTTGGCCATGGTTAGTTACTTTGGAAAGACCAAACAAGTGTTGATAGTAACGAAGTATCCAAAGAGAGGTATTTGTATTAAGGTAGTTTTAAATGGAGACAAATAAGAATAATAATATAATATAATGATGGTTTTTTTAAACACAAAAGGTTTGAAGTTAGCATTCAATATATATTGCTTTCTTAGGTCAAACACATTCCTTTACTTTGAAAAGAATATCACAATAACTCCCAAAAAGGTGGCATTTTCTTGGTAAACATATAATAATTTAAATATGAAATAACAATTATACCACTGTCTCTTATTAGAAAATATTTAAAGGGTATAATTGGTGTATTGTGTTTTAGTTAATAAACATTGGTTAGGTTTATGACAAGTAGTTTTCATATTTAAAATTTAAAATTAGTATTAGTGTTATCTGGTTTTCAGAATGGTTCGACCAATTTTACTAGTGAGTCAATTAGACAATCGATTTGATAACCAGACTGGTTTATTATTATTTTATTTATAAATTGGTTGAGGTATGTCTTGTAGGGTTGTTCACAAGCCGATCCGAACCACACGGATCTTTGCTTGTGCTTGGCTCGTTTACAACCGAGCGAAATCCAAACGAGCATATTCGAGCGCGTAAATTTTCGAGCGAGCGGCGAGCGAGAAGCGAGCGACGAGTAATTTGGACAACCATAGATTTAGCATGTTTCCTTCGATATCTCCGTTATCGGGTCACTACTAAGGTCCAACTGTCCAAGAATGACACTAAGATTGGGGTCGGATCGTCCGAGGATGAGGATCTGGTTAAGGCAGGTGAGGTGTATGGTGAGAGCGAGGGACGATTGATGAGAGAAAGATGTCAAATATTGTCGCTTCATGACTTAGAGTTTTAGTTTTAAATTTAGTGTTAAATTTTTGTATTGGTTTGCTTAGGCTAGTTTGGATAAATATAATTTATATATGTAATAAATTAATAAAAATTAATTCGAGCCTCCTTTGCTCATGCTTGGCTTGTTTGCAAACCGAACCAAACCGAGCGAGCATATTCCGAGTGTTTTCCGAGTGATCAGCGAGCAAGCGATAAGCGACGAGCGATTTAAACAGCCCTAATGACTTGTAATTATTGAAGAGGTGCCTTCTTTTTTTACCATTAACAAATAATAGTTTTGTTGAAACAATAAATAAATGAGATTCAATGCTTTTGGTTAAAAAAATTATATCGATAGTAATTTAATATATAAAATAAATCAATATAGTATTTATTATTAATATATATAAAAAATAATTCGATATAGTATTTATTAGTAATATTAATTCTAAGAAAGCATACACTAAAAATGCACAACTAAACCGCTAATTAGTATTGTATCACAAATTATCAAAGTGAAATTGTCCTTCAAAAATCTGTAATGGAGACATCATTGTCCACTAAATGAACAGTAAAGATAATTGAATCAATATAGTAATAAAAATTGAATTTAATGTATAATAATATCACTAATGAATGAGCTGGTATCGGGTACCTGTATCGGTATCGAATTTACCAAACCGGGTATATTTTCGGTACCGGTTCGACACCGGTATTCATCTGTTTTTACCCTCAAATGCCGGTGTCGTACCAGTACCGGTACCGATTCGTACCGTACCAGGTATATTCGGTACCGGTACCCACTTTTGGGGATTTCGGTAACGGTATTTTCCATACCGAGCTCATCAAATCCCGTAGCAACGTAGCAATGCAAGTAATTGCACCGTTTATATTACTTTTCATACACACAGTAAGTAAACTGTATTTCGTTTGAATGAGGTTTTATATACAACACAACTTATTTTGCTTTATTTTTTGTCTTTTCTGTAATTAATGAATTGTAGCATGTAAAAAATTACGATTTTTCCCTTGGTTCAAACTTACGCTTTCACCCTCAATTTAAAATTATGTTTTTCCCCGGTTTAAAATAAAAATATGGTTTTCCCCTAGCTAAAAATTACGATTTTACCCCTGCTAAAAATTACGATCTTGTCATCGTTTTAGTTTTCCTTTCTAACAAAACTATAGTACTGTTTTTTTAATTGGTTGAACACTTCAGTGTTCTCAAATACTACAACGAAAACTTCAAAAGTTCAAATCCTCTAACACAAACACACCAGAGGAAGAAACAATCCACTCGAATGGTCCAACCGATCGAGCCTACCGGCCGATCGAACGGGCCGTTCGATCGAACCTGCCGTTCGATCGACCAGCCCATTCAATCCATCCATACTTGTTTACCTTTCCGCGTTACTTATCGTTATGCTATCGAACTATTCAGGCTAATCTTACTCTCAGCGCTCCCTTCAATCCACAATCAATCACTGTGAGTATACTCGATCCCTTTTTGCTTTTAGCACTTTTGGGTGTTACATACGTTACCTATCAAATCACAATCAAACACAACTATTTGAACGCTGACCATTTGCATGTGCTACTTGACTAAATGAATGCTGTTTATTATGTTTACACGTGGAGTGCAATCTACCTGCCTTAGCAACATAGTACTATAGTTTGGACTCAGCACCCGTTCACACGGGGGTTGTTAAGGACAATTACTTGCATGGATTACGGTGGTAATCATGTATTGCGAACCGTCTCGGACGGTCAACCCGCAGTCGTTGGTATCGATGGTCCCATGTCGATAATTAACATGCATCGTTTTCCTCTGTGTACGTGCCTGGTTATGCGTAAACTATTCGAACTCTATATGCTATTATCAAACTTGTATGCTCACCTTTACATTATATGTATTGACTTTATTTTAACGTATGTGACAGGTGCTTAAGTTGCTAGGATGCTTAGGCGCATGGTGATGAAATCGAGGCAAGGGAGTCTAGAAATAATAAACACTTGTCTGTAATAATTAAATCTGAGTTGTCGGAACGGAATTTATTTGCCTAGTTGCTTTCTATGATAACTTGTTATTTATTTGGGACACGGTATGGGACGTGTCATGTAAACTGAATTTATATAATAGTTGTTGTGGAAACTTCTGGACAATCTGTTTTGCTCAGTGTTGCGCCCCAATGATTCCGCCATCGGTTGGGGTGTGACAATTATCCATACCATAACCACCACGTCATACCACCATTTCCTCTGCCCGTACCATAACCACCACCGTCACCTCCACCAACCACCAACAAAACCCACAAACAAAAACACTTGCAACAAGCAGCGGAATCAATTCAAATAATGAAAACAATTCAAATAATGAAAACACTTTAACTAAATAATGAAAACCCACAAACAAAAACACTTGTCACCGATCTTCTCAGAATGCATCCTAAAGAATGATGAAAACAATTTAACTAAAGAATGATGCAACACGGTGATCGAACAGTGGATGATGCTGCCGGATCTGAGAAGACCGGTAACAGTGGATGCATATACACCAATTAACTTATTAAGCGACCCGTTTAACTTCGAAACTGCGTTGCATGATAACACCACCAGAGACTTGGGTTTTTGGCTGGGAACGATGACGCTTCCGGCGCTGGATAGGGATGAGATCGGTACGATACCGGTACCGTACCGGTACCGATACCGTAAATACCGTTACCGAAATTGAGAAAATGTGGATACCGATTACCGTACCGTATTTATAGATTCGGTACCGGTACGGTACCGGTATCGGTACCGGTATTTCGGTACTTTACCACATTGGTACCGCTTTGGTGTCATCCATTGTTTTACCTAAAAAAAATTCATGTGCAATACATCCATCCATTATTAACTAAACTAGAGTAATATATAGAGGAATGTAAACAAAAGGTAAACATATTAAGTAGTCAAAAAAATCAAAAGGTAAACATCCATGGGTTCGACTTTTAACATTCAAATTCCAACATGTCTAAAAAATCACCATAATTGATTAAAAATAACCAAACAAAAGAAATTTGATATTGGTTTTTGTAAAACAATGTTTAAGAAAATATAATTTCATAGTGGGATCTAAGATAATAGCAAAATACATAAAGTCATTATTAAATTCGGTATTAATACCGGTATTTACCGAAAAATACCGGTACCGATACCGTTTTTTACCGATACCGAATTTCGAAAAATCTATTACCGATACCGGTACCGTTTATGATCGGTACGGTACGGTATCGGTACGGTACCGGTATGGTACCGGTACGGTACCGGTATTTCGGTAAAAGATCTCATCCCTAGCGCTGGATGATAATATCACCGGAGACATCTTATGCCGGTGAGAAGAAACTGGCAGTGCTCGAACCGGTGGATGATGCTGCCGGATCTGTTGATGAACTGGTAGTTACGTCTAATGTCGTTTTCTTCGCGTGAAACACCAGAATCTGCCACCGGAACCATAGATTAGCGTTTTCCCCTTTAAAAAGCCCTAGATCGATGGGGTAAATGAGTGGTTGTTTGTTGCAGATCTAACGACCGTTGTAAATCATGATGGTAGTGGTGGATGGTAGTAGTTGGGGTGGTGGTGGGCGGTTATAGTTGATGGTTAATGGTGGTAGTTGTTGTTGGTGGGGAGAGGGATGAGAGATACAGAGATGTAGAGAGTGAGGGTAGAGAGAGGAGGATCTGCTTTATAGATATTATATAAATAACATACATATTTCTTTAAAGCCACCTCAGCATGACATGTCATCGAAAACCGGCCATATCATCAAAAAATGGCCAAGTCAGCAAAAAAAAAAAACTAACCAAGTTAGTGCAAAGTTAACTGGGTGGTGCCAACACAAACAAAAAGTCAAGTTGGAGGTGCCGGGTGTCAAAGTGTTAGTTGCGGGTGGCAACGGCCAAAGGCCAATAGTTGGGGGTGATAAAATCCAATAACCCATTATTTACATTAGACCATAAACAACAACACTAGTTAGGACCTATCATGAACCCATAACAAGATAAAGTGTCGTAAATAGACTAACAGGGATAAAGAATCTTGAAAAACCTCGATCATAATTCCGATGAAGTTTCAAACTCGGTTAACTTCATTACTAGATCATGCCTTGTACAAAATTGTTTAACATGGAGCCTATACGTCACACATATGAAGGTTTGTACGTGGGATATTTAGGGTCCCACACTAGTAGTGCTTGTCCCGAAAATGTTGTGTAATTGGAATTCATTCCTGATGACTACTTAATTGCTCATTAACCGAATTAACTGAACCAATTAACCGATAACTTTGGTTACGGTTACGGTTACGGTTAATGCTAATAACCAAACCGAACACACCCCTAAGTCCCTAACTATGCTATGGAATGAAAGTTTCAAGTTAAAACGACAAAACTACAACTTCACGCATACTCTAGGGTCCACTTCTGTAACTTTCCGCAACACGTTTTACAATTATATCTGCGTTACTCATGTTCGAAATTAGGGCTAAATTAAATTATCCCAAAACCTTCTTCACTCCGCTAAATCGCACACACAATTTCAGAACAATGGGATGGATCGGAGAGCAAATCGATTCAGTGAAATCTATGCAATTCCGACAACTGTTCACTCAAGCCATTAGCCTCGGTTCGTCATTCTCCTTTCATACATTTTGTTATTATTATTGTTATTATTAGATGTTGAATTATTTACTTCAACCTTCCGATCTACTTTGTTGTTTGCAATTCGATCTCAATTTATGTAGATCTTCATCAATTTTTGTAACTGAATTGTGAAGTGTTGTGTGAATATCTGGATTGGTGTTTTGATATTAATTTTTTGAAGTTTAAGTAGGGGTTTTAGTTTAGTTTATGATTTTATGGTTAAAAGAAGTAAACTTTGTGATGTTTTGATAATTGTTAGTTCTTGTGTAAGGGTATTCTTAACTTTGGTTAATATAATGTAGACAAAAGATCAAATACAAATACCCTTGTCATACAAAACGTACGAATAGGACAAAAATGAAAAAAAAAAAAAAACGCAGTGGTATTTTCGTAATTATTTACTCGTAGAGTAATTATCAAAATTAGTCTACAAGGGTAATTTTGATATTGTAGGGTAATTATCAAAATTACTCTACAAGTGTATCTTGTAGAGTAATTTTGATCTTGTATGGTAATTATCAAAATTACTCTACAAGTGTATCAAAATTACTCAACATCAAAATTACTCTACAAGTGTATCAAAATTACTCTACAAGAACATTTTACAAAATTAGTCTCGCTGGAAGCAGCCTCTCTATTCCTACGGGGTAGAGGTAAAGCTGTCTACATCTTACTCCTCGGACCTTACCTTTGCTTTGCTATTGGTGTGATTTACTGAGTATGATGATGATGATGATGACAAGTTCAAAATCACCCTACAAGATCAAAATTACCGTACAAGATCATTTGTAGAGTAATTTTGATAATTACTCTACGAGTAAATAATTACGAAAATGCCACCGCGTTTTTTTGGCTTTTTCATGCCTTTTGTACGTTTTGTACGATAAGGCACTTTGTACGTGAACTTAACTCATATAATGTATGATCTTTACAGGTATGATTGTTACATCAGCGTTAATAATATGGAAAGGGCTTATGTGCATTACTGGTAGTGAATCACCTGTTGTTGTTGTGCTTTCTGGAAGTATGGAACCTGGTTTCAAAAGGGTAAGTCATCTTTTTATTTTTTTTTATTAGTTTAAGGGACAGGTGTAGTTCAGGTTTTAGTTTTTGGTTAGCGGAGTTGTCGGGCGTTTTCTCGTAGCGTTTTTTTCGTTGAATTTAGATGATAATTTGTTCTTGTACTATGATGCAAGATTCCTCCTTTACCACTGTAAAGAGGTTGTAACTTGTTGGCATGTGAATTGGCTTTTGGGTTTTAACTTTTAAGTACTAACGCTTTTGAATGTCTTGCAGGGTGATATTTTGTTCTTGCATATGAGTAAGGAACCAATTCGTGCTGGAGAGATTGTGGTGTTCAATGTTGATGTAAGCTTCTTAATAAATTTCTATCTTTTGTTATTAGTGATTCGGTGTTTTTGTTGCTTTCGAATGTGTTGTTTTTTGTATAATTTCGTATCAAGTACGGAAATCTGTTATTTCATAATCTGTAAAAACTAAAAAGTGCTGCAGACTGTAGTTGTAGATTCATGCATGTTGTTTCATGAAATTCATGTTTATGATTCATGTTTATGGCCGTAGTGTTTGATTCCAGTTGTTATATTTAGGCCTATCTACATGAAAGTTTATTGTTTACTGTTTACTCCTCTGATTTGTTGAAAAAGGTGGGGATGATTGAGTGTTGGTTTAGCTCTATGGTGATTAGTTTAATGGGATCTTTTGGTTTTGGTACTTAGTTTGTTAAAGGTGGTTTTTTTTTTCACAATGTTGCAGAAATCGGCTTAGGCGACCGATTAATCGGCGCTAGTCGGTGGGTTACTGTCTAAATTTAAGCTAGTCGGTCAAAAAATCGGTTATGGTCAAAATCGGTCAAAGTCGGTAAAAGTCGGACACAATCGGTAAAAGTCGGTCAAAATCAGACTAATCGGGCCCATGTTTTTTGACCCAATAAACCCAATTTTTAAAACCTGGCCCATGGTTTAAAGCCCAAATTTTAGTTATAAACCTATATTAACATTTAAGTTTAGGTATTTTAACATTTAACCCCCTCTATCTTTCACTAGTTTTCATATGGTTCCTAAACTTTTAAATTTATTAATAAAAAGTATAAAGTTATCTCCTAAACTTGTAAATTTATTAATAAAAAGTATAAAGTTATCTATATATATAAAAAAATTTGTAAAATTATACTTAAAATGTCCAATCCGATTAATCCCGATTAATCCCTATTAATCCCGATTAATCCCTAGGCAGTATCTCACCACCCGACTAGCGCCTAGCGCCTTCTACAACATTGGTTAAAACCTTGTGGTCCATTTGGGATTAATAGTCTCATCAACAGAGCTTCCTTTTTACCAACTAGATTTACATAGGGCAATATACGCTTGGGGTCGTGTTTATTCACACAATACACTATTTAACAAACGGATTTTCTGTAAACTGCATATCACATATATGAAGTGGTGGCACTTCTGGTGCTAAAGTAACCGGCATGATTGCTTCTACTAACAATACGAAAATGTAGTAAGTATACGCATATCATCAAACCAACACCTTAGTTTTAGTTATAGATCAAATTTTTAAAGTACTGCAAGATAACAAAATATATAACAGTAGGTCAGCATTGAAAGAACTAGATTGTATTACCAAACAAACTGCAGGGATCATTGTTCCTAGAGGTGCAAACGGGTCGAGCCGAGCCTGTACTAGACTAGACTGGAGCTCAAGCTCGTTTAACTTATGAAAGCTCGAGCTCGGCTTGATTCGAGCTTTGTTTCTAAAGCACGAGCTTGGCTAGTAGGTAACTAGCTTGTCTCTGCTCGGGCTCGGCTCGTTTATTTTTTATTAATTAATTTATATGTATTACAAATTTACAATTGCTATTTTATATATAGTTTACTTGTCTTGGCTCGGGCTCGGCTCAAGCTTGGCTCGTTTAGTTATTTTATATCAGATTTATTACTTGCTACTTGTTTTTTTTTTAATTTTTATAATTTTTAATTTATTTCTTCTTGTTTGTCATATTTCTTTGTTTTTTTATATTTTTAGTTTATACTTTTTTAATTTTTATATTTCTTTAAATTTTTTAGTTTTTATATTTAGTTTTTATATCTTTTTTTTTATTTTTTGTACTTTTTTTTATTTTATACTTATATATCTTTTTTTTGTTTTTTATTATTATTTTTTTGGGGAATTGACCTGTAATAATTCCAACTAGACGTCATTGGCCATTCCGCCATTGCCACTCCCACATTTGAATATTCCCCATGCCAATCCCATTTTCGCTTATTTTTCCTCCATTGGTCCTCAGTTAAAAAAACTTAACGGAGTTAAGTTTTTACTGAATTACAAGCTGACGTTTTAGGGCTTTTGATCAGAACAAGGATACGAGTCGAATGATGTAAAACTTACCTTGAAATTGTGCTCCAAACGATGAAAACGGTACTTCAATTCGGGTGTTTAAAACTTCCAATTAACAAAAATCAAGTCGTTTCGAGGTAAGTTTTACATCAATAAACTCGTATCCTCGTTCTAA